>NC_142088.1:30059772-30362803 GCF_054644295.1 Miniopterus natalensis | reverse complement strand
ATTCATAACTGCCCGGCCGGGCGTGGCTCAGCGGTTGAGCATCGACCTAGGATCCAGGCGATCGGGGTTGGATTCCCAGTCAGGGCACATGCCCGGTTGAGGGCTTGATCAATGACTTTCTCATTATTGATGTTTCTACCTCTCTCTCTCTCCCTCTCCTTTCCTCTCTCTGAAATCAATAAAGATATATTTAAAAAATAAAATGAAATAAAATAATTCATAACTGGAGTTAGAAAGTTGTGCACTTTAAAATACAAAGCAGGACAAGAGACAGGAACATTTTACTGAAGAAGACATATGGATGGTAAATAAGCACATGAAAAAGTACCAAACCTTATTAGCCGTCAGATAAATGCAAATTAAAACCACAATGAAATATCGCTATATGCCTATTAGAATGGCTAAAATAAAATTTTAAAAAGGTGGCAACACCAAACTCTGGTGAGTTTGTACAAAAACTAGATCACACATTCATGGCTGGTAGGAAGTAAAAATGTACAGCTACTCTGGAAAACAGCTTGGTGGTTTCTGATACAAGTTCAACATCCAATTACTATTTAACTTAGTAATTGCAGTCTTGGGGCATTTATTCCAGAGAAATTAAAACTTATAGCCACAATGAAAGTTGTACATATATTTTCATAGCAGCTTTATTTGTAATAGCCAAAAACTTGACACAGCACAGATGTCCTTCAACAGATGAATGGTTAAACTGAAGAACAACCATTCCATAGGATAGTCATCAACAGTAAAAAGAAAAAACTGCTGATATTTGCAATAACTTAGATGGATCTTCAGAGAATTATGCTGAGTGAAAAAAGCCAATCCTAAAGGTTATGTATCTCTCTATATTACCCCTTACAACTGCATGTGAATCTATAACTATGTCAGTAAAAAATTTCAAGTAAAAAAAGAGTATACATTTTCTTACCCCAATATTTACCACCAAAATGATCCTCTAAGCAAAATGGTGATGAGGAATGATCACTAGTAAGCAAATATTTCGCCATGCATAGATTAAGACAGCTGTGTCAATAGGACATCCCACCACATGAGCTGGAAAATGATAGCTGAAGCATTTTTCTATTCAGATAGTCAATGAATACTTTATATTCTTTTCAAATAATATGCAAGTAGCAATTTATTATCTGAAAACCACAACCATTAATTTTCTCCAAACCTTGTTTTTGTGGTAATCCACTTCTATGAAAATGTAAGTAGGAACTTCTATCTGGGCCGGAGTTAGCAAAAGACTGTTTAACTTGTCCAACAGAACTTTGGCTTTGCTTCCTACATAAGTAGTAGCCACATGAGGAGCCCCTATTGATTTATAACCCAGAATTCTGGGATTTAGGGGCAGGCTTGGCTTTGAATTCTCTTTTCCACTCCTCATACGCTCATCTGCTACATTTGAATCACGAGAGGGGAGCTCATTGCCCCAGCTGCTCAACAGTTCACAACTGCAGAAATCAGATCACATAAAATAAAATAAAATCCCATTAGTAATTTACTCTAACACAGACATACATTCACAGATTTGACTAACTGCTTTCCTTCTACTTTAGAAAGCATTGCTATAAGAAATAGCCATATGAAGACTATTTCTGCATTTCCTCAAACTATGTATTGAATGTGCTGTCTATCATATTATTAAATGTCTCATATGTATTTTTTTTTTGATAAATTGCTTTTAGAGTGTTGGGGAAAACAAATTTTCCCTTTGGATACAAAGGTATAACTCCTTAGGTTAAATAATGAGAACTATATAATCCAATATGATTTATTTTTCCCTCATTACCAAGAAACTCAAATCTACATTTTCTGCTTGTTTACTACTTTTAGCCTTGCTATAGATATTTTCTCCTCTCCCCACTCTATTTCAATATAATTTGCCTTAAAAGTTGTGTTTTTTAGAAAATTTTGAAAGATTTTAGCCAACTTAAATTCATTTAATTCTAACAATTTAATAATAAAATCAAAATATTACTTTAAGCATTATTTATTTTAATTCTTTTTACAAAAATATAAACAATAGACTCTAAGGAAATAGACCTAGCTAGCACAAGGGCATGTGCAGGATTATTTAATGTATTTGTGTTTCCATTCACTTTGAAACTTAAGACTCAGGAATGTTTAGTTCCCTATTTTAACAACTTCATAGATGTCTGTTGATTTAAGGGAAATTGATTGCTTGAATCTAAATTCAAATTGCCAAATATAACATATATAGTAGAACTAAAAATAACAAAGAAAAAAATTCTGCCCAAGATTCCTCTAAACAATTTCTGGCCCTAAATAAAAGAAATGATTCCTATATAAACATATGTTCTGCTTGGGTATAAGCAAAATCACAAAGGAAGGAAGCTTAGGTTCACCAAAAGGCAATGTATTAATAAAAAACTGACTGGGATGCAACAGTCCACCTTGTCACCAGTGAAGGAATCTCATTTCTGACCTGCTGCTTTGCAAACGATAAAGGACATCATACATTTGTTGGCTTTATACAGCCATCTTTCTCGTCCCTGCTACCACAAGTCCAAGGAGAGGTTATAGTTCTGTATGAGCTGGTCTAAGCCCCTGCCTGGAGTCTATTTCCCCATCCCCCCATCTCTATTCCCTTCTTATATCAAAAGCGATTTCTATTGGAATTTCAGAGAAAGCTGGATAGAGACCACTGAGCCGTAGGGCCTTCCAGCCTGATCCTCTCTTTCCCCTCCCAAGGGCCATTTTCATCTTGGGACTCTCAGCTGTGGTTTTTCTTGGTTTCTTTTGACAAGAGTTTCCCAATGTCAATAGTTCCAGGTGGTGGATCTTGGTAACTTCTCTGGTTTACTGTGGCCTTCCTTGATGAGTGTTCTTGCAGGTGATAGCTCCAGTCAATGGTGACTATCTTGTCAGCAATATCCCTCACTTCTGTATTTGTCTACAATGACCCTATATCTTAATCAAAGACTATTTATGCCAGAACAGCTAGTGACCAAGAAAGGAGAATCCAAGCATCATTACTTTGCTTATTGCAAAAATTCCAGACCTAGACCCCCTTCATTCACAAGCTTTTTGCTTTTCTTCTTCTTGTTCCTGGATTCCTGCTTGAATTTTAGACCCTCAAATGATTTGTTTTTTTCTGATTTTGACCCCTAGCGCTCTTTCTTAGGCATGTACTATATATAGACTAGGTCTCTGGATGCCTCCGATTCTTATAGTTAAATAGTAACTACGAGGTGTAGTGCCTAAGGCCTGTCTCACTCTCCCTTCAACCTCATTATGGGGCTCTACAGCTCTTTCCAGGATCATATTCAAAGCCTCTTATGAATGCAAATTCCCATTCCTTTTAGAAAGCTACCTCTAGTAAGGGCATGGGGGATAGTGCTCAGAGCTGTCTCCTGGATTTTCTCCTGTGCTTTCCTGAGCCAGGGCCTAAGCTTACTCTTGTCACAAATGAGCCTTTAGAATATTTGAGAATCCTCCCCCCCTCCCCCCCCCCCGGGATGCTGTGCAGACTTCATCACTCCCCTCTATCCAATTCTGATATGAAGGCAACTTGACCAAACACCCAAATTCTTTTTCATTTTTCTTGCTCACCGAAGGCACTCATCCAAATTGGATCACAAGGGCCTCGTTAACTATTTCATAGTTCAGCAAGCCGGATAAATTTATTGAACTTTAATGTTCAAATTGCTCACCACTCATACTGATTATTTTAAATATTCCTCTTAGATGGTTTCAGTCACAATGGCCTCCTTGCAATTTTTCAAATACACCAAATACACGGTAACAGGGCTTACTAGACATGACATGATCTGCGTCTGCTCACTGCGCAGGTCTCATCTTTTTCCGCTTCCTTTCCCACTCCAGCCATGTTGAACTCTTTTGGTCTCTCAAATGCTCTCGCTGGGATCCAGGATTTCAGACTTGTTTGCACTTTTGCCTGACATAATTTAGCCTCCAGCTCTTATTCATCTTTATGACAATCTCTCCTTAGCCCACGTTTGGATTGTATGGTCCATCTGTGTGCATACATGGTGGGGAGCTACAGAATATTATGATTTAATGGGAATTAAAATTACATCTGTTAGCATTTTCAAAATGTTATCCTGATTACACCTGTTTGCTTATTGGTCTCCACCATTAGACTGCAAGCTTTGTGAGGCCAGAGGCTGTGTCAATATGGTACATGGTCAATACATATTTGTTGAATGAATGAATAATCAAACTATAATTTTCCAATAAATCTCCCCAATGTAGTGTCTCATCGCCACTTATGTTGGTTACACTATGTGTATAATCACACTCTTCTGTGAGCGTGGAAAACTTACCCTGCCAGTATAGCCTGACCCTGTCTCCCCACGTAAGTCTTACAGCTAGACTTTACCTGTTCTGACAGGGATATAAAATATGGTTGCCTTGGTGTTGAGTAATTAATTTCCTGAAATAAGATAAAAGCTCAGACAGCAAACACATCACCATGTTCACAGGCCAAGCATGCAGGCATCACCTGAAAGGTAATTGAAAAGCCATTCCATTCTTTGTTCTCATGAAAACATTAACTTTGACAGTTTGTAGTTCAAAACACAGAAACCTCAAATTTGGCAGACAAAGTTATCTGGAAGGCAATGTCTAACCAAATACTGAATTATTATCTCATTCCCAGGAAATGTCCTCCTTATCAGTCACTTTTGCTATGATTCTACCATACGCTTAGAAATAAGGGGATTTTTATAAACAGTCTAATTTTTCTCCTCAAGGAAACTTTAAAAGCAATGTTTCTGAGAGTCAATAGAAATGACACTAAGAAGGTTTTAATTGTTTTTCTCTGGCCAAAGCCATCCACATTTTTGCTGAATCACCAACCATGCTATGCTTTGCTTTTTGCTCTCACTGAAATGTGTTTATATTCTTACCAAAATAGAAACAGTCACTGTAATCAGTTTTCTTGGACAGGAAGAAAACATTGGCCCTTCCTTCACAAGAGGATGTTTGTTCATGGGAACAAGTACCAGCAGTGTGTCCTGACTGAAATACAAGGAGTGTTGATTCTTTTTTTATTAGACCTATTGAAGAGTAAAATACTAATTTTTTCCTCCAAGTTTTTTTTATCTTGAGTTTTTCACATGTAATTAATTGATTCAGTTAAACAAACATTTGAAGATATAGCATTTGATTCTTCAACCTTTTAATAATGAAAGAAACAATCATTTTAGTCTCTACCTTTAAAAATCCAGATTATCTTTCAAATAGTTTTATGATGAATCAAGTAAACTGCACAAGCAAGTACATTAATCTTATTCAACGTCGTCAAAGCTTCAAACGTTATCCCGAAACTGTTACAGGCCATTGGACAGACATGAGCAGAGCAAGGACAATGGGCCAGGGCCAGAAACTCACCAGGGCAAAAAGCCCCAGATGCCTAGCAAGGGGCAAAACTGTGAACACAAGAACCTCACCCACCAGGGTAACCTCTTCTCCTCTAGCATATTGCTGGTCATGCAGTTTGAACCTCTGAATTTTCATATCACTAGTCATGAGGTTTAGACTCCCCTGACCTCTTCCTCCCTAAAGACAACACCTAGGCCTCAGTTGTATTTCAGCTCCAGGCTCAGAAAAGCAGCAAAACCAGACAAGTGATGCCTTGGCTGCCTCAGGACCAGCTACAATGACTAATGACCCCAGCCTTGGCACCAGCCAGTCAGTGGAGACCAGGACCCTGAAAGAGCACACCTGGAAAGCTGATGAATTTTCATTGAGACCCTCCCCTGAGAACTCCCCTAAGACTTTTGCCTGCAAGAGAGATAGATATGCTCAGGATGAAGGACTCAGCACATGTTCTCCCCCAGGAGAGCATGCCTGAGCCATTCCCTTCCCTCTTCTTCCCTCTAAGGGACCCCACAAGACTTGCAACCAGGGGAGCAATGGGCAGTGGCAGCTCTCCCAGGCTAACCCCCCTGTTCCTTTCTCCAAGGCCCTCTTTCCTCTGACTTCCCAGTGAGCCAAAGTAACCCAGCCTAGGCTCTCTTGTTGTTTCTTCTATGTCCTTCCTTGTTTCACTGTCCTAAGTATATTTTTGCTGTGGTCAATAAATTCTTACTTTGCTGCACTTTGTCTCTCGATTGAAATCTTTCCTTCAAGAAGGCAAGAACCAAAGCCTCATCGTCTCCCCCAGGTAACAAGACCTGAGATCAGAACTTCAAACCACAGGTTCTAAAATTCTCAGATAAGTTCTAAGATGCTGGAACATGACTAACTTAAAAGTTAGTATAGTGAAATAGGTCATGGTGCCCTGCCTAATGTTGCTCAGTGGTTAGAGTGTCACCCATGCACCAAGAGTTTCAGTTTTGATTCCCGGTTTTGTACCTGGGTTCAATCCCTTCTCCGGTAGGGCCTGTGTGGGAGGCAACCCAACCAATTGATGTGTCTCTTTCACATCGATGTTTCTTTCTCTCTTTCTCTCTCTCTCTCTTCCTCCCTCCCTCCCTTCCACTCTCTCTAAAAATCAATGGAAAAAATATCCTCAGGTGAGGAAGAAAAAAAGAAAGAAAGAAGGAAGGAAGGGAGGGAGGGAGTCATGGATAGATGGATAGTTTGGTGAAGTAGCAAGACCGTGCTTATGGGAATGTGATGTAGAAAGAAGAAGTGTTGATAGTGAGGAGAAAGAAAAGGTGGCAGAGCACAGTCTTGAGCTGAGCCACAGACTATTTTAGGAAACGGACCCAGAGAGAGACACCTGGGACAAATACCTATCAGCATTCCTGAATTGTTACAGCAACTTGGCCAAGGAGGGCAAGCCCCAGTCATGGGTTGTTTTGCTTATCGCTTTGAGCAAAATGATCTCCTTTCTTTCCTTACCTTGCACATATCTATCATGTGTATTATCTAGTTATACAGCTCTCTTTTTTAGCTTCTTGAGGCAAGCATGTGTGTCTTATAATAATTGGCACCACCGTGCAACTGTGGCGGCACAAAGCAATATGCAAAAAAAAAAAAAGAAATCAATGAATAGGTGAATTTTTATAATACTTGAGGTTCAATGTAAAAAGTCACAGAGAAAGTATATCTTCAACATAGTTCAATCTGTTCTATTTTGATTATAGACAATATATAATTAGTTGTTTGATTATTACTTCTACATGCATAAATTTAAGGAAAACACTAATTCATCAAAAAAAAAAAAAAGTAAGACAATGTTTTTATTTGGAGTGCGCTGCTATTTAAGTAAAATAGCACTCAGCATTTTAAATTCCTTGGCTGGGGCTAGTTCTGCTTTCTCATCCTTGCTAATCTGTACATTTGCCACAGGCATAGTCATGCTCTGTATCTACCCCACAGCATTAGTTCATCTCTAAGCAAAATGTGGTGCTTCCCCTCTTTGACACCTTCTATCCCAGCTTCCCCCACAACCATCCCCATCATGCTTACTAAAGCTACTTTTCATCCTTCACAGCTCAACCTAACATGTTTTGGTAATAAAAAATAATTTCCATTTGCCTCTATTATTCCTAGAACATGGCAAGAAATTTTATATTTTTTTAATCTTACAGCAACATTTTACAGATTAAAAAACAAACAAACCTGAAAGTCCAAAGACTTCTATAAAGTGTCCACGGTTATATAGATGTCAAAGCTGCTGTCATTAATACATAAATGGAGCTCAAAGAGGGCGCAGTGCAGGGGGAATAGATTTGATATTGGTCACGGTGACCCTGTGAGAATACACGGAATGACTAACTCAGGGAGTGAATGATGGGAATAAAGAATGCCGAGTAAATCCTGGGTGAACAAAAATATTTAAAGGTCAGGGTGAAGAAGCAGAAAGAAAGAGAGAAGCTGAGGAGGAACAGTGAAAAAGGTAGAAAGAGAACAACGACAAAAAAAAATCAATAGTATTATTGTTGCAAAGCAGTGAAGGAAGGTGAGAACTGAGAAAGAGGTTCCAGACTTGTCAACTGTGAAAGTCACTAGGAACCCAAGCAGCACACATTCTAAGCAGCTGTGGAAACAGAGGCCGATTGGCAAAGAGAAATCAGGTAGTTAAAGCAAATGAAGACAAATTTTACGTGGATTTTGGTGCCAAAAGGAGGAAGAAACATAAAGCAGTAGTTTGAGGTGGAGGCAGAACCAAGGGAAAATTCTTTTAGTCTTTTTGGCTTGTTCTTTTAAGAGGGAAGAGACAAAGCGTAACTGATAGAAATGAAGTCCTAAGCGGGGAGGGAGACTGGATGGGAGGAGAGAGTGGTGGGTGAAATTACTAATGTTGGAAGAATAGAGAAGGGAAATAAATGGGCTTTATTTTATTACTTAAGAGATAAAGTCATATACTTAGAATGAGAAGGCGAAGAGGATAAAGGTGTGCAGAAAACTTGAAAATATTTGGGATCATTCCAGTGGAGAAAAACAGGGCTGGAATCACCTTCAATTCCTCAATTTTCCAAACAGAACTCAAGGTCTACAAGTTCCCTGCCCACTGTGGCTCAGGCCAGACTGGCCCAATGGAAAGGTTACTCTTTGAAATCAGCTACACTCAAGAAACACAGGAGTTTCAAAACCAGACGCAGGGCTTAAGTTGTGAGACAAGGTAAGGTCCTCCCTGGGTCTCTGTCCTCTCCATTGCCACCACTACTCCTCTTCCTACAGGACGTATATTCTTCCCCTTCCCTCTCTTTCTCTTCACCTATTTTTTGCAAGCCCAGCTCAAGTTGTGCTCATTTATAAAAATTGAAGTTGAAAAGTGCACAGGTCATTTTCTAATCCAAACATCACATGATTGAGAATATTTCCTTTTCATTTCATGTTGTCTCGGGTCAATGTGCCAGTTGTTAGGCCAGTCACCAGTCTCAGCGATCGGTTCTAAGAACTGCAAGGCAAAGATTCCCGCCGTAGAGATGCTGACGACATGGAAGCACTTTGCCATCTGACTGAGATATTAATTAGAACCTGAAATTTTTGGGGGGGAAAATTTTGGAATTAAAATTCTGTATACTACCACTCTCATCTTAGTAGCAATGGGTTAAAAATCATTTTGAATCAGCTTGCATTCATGAATGAAGTGAAAAATTGTTTTCAAGTACCTCCACACATTCGACTTTTAAAATCAACAATCTCTCATTAATTCAATCTTTTCTCTAATGGAAAATCTGAGGTAATTTAGAAATGGGCTAATTTAAAATTTTCCTTTTGTACATCTTTAAAGAAGAAAATCAACAGAGCAAACAACAATCTCATGGGTAATGTTTACCCTAATGTACAAACTACGTTAAAGTGTGGAGTGAACATGTGCCTGTGGGAACATTTCAATGTGAGGTGACTCAGCCACACTGTTTACCTCCTAGAGTTGCTGGCCATTCATAAGGTCCTTAAAGCAGGATTTTACTGAAATGCACGCTAACCCAGGCCCAGGTCCTATTTGAAAGTAATAAAATTGCATTCTTACTTAAATATCTTATTATTTCAGGTACTTCACAAATTCTAATCAGTCATGGTCATAATTACTTAGTGTTTTATTATAATTTTGTTTATTTTACTTTCAGCTTTTAAGGTATAACTTAATTTTATTCCTGTGAAATTCCTGAAAATAAAAATTTCGGTGTCAGTATATCATTTTTTCTTTTGTTTCGGATCAGAGGCAGTGCTTTAAAAGGAATAGTTCTTAAAAGCCATGACACTTCCTGCCAAAATAAAGAAGAATCTCTACCAAACAACTTTTTAAAAGCCTAGTATGAGATATGCTGTCTACTTAAAAGTAAGAAATCACACCTGCTTTTATAAAACAACAAAAATTTTATTATTTACACTTTGCATTAATTCTGACTAGGTATCTATTTTTTATTGGCATGCATAATTGTTTAGTGGAATTTTACCTGTTTTGAAATAAGCTTCACTTTCCCTTCTTTCATTTCAGAGTAATTGCCTAACAATGACCTACCTAAAATTGTAACTTCGGGACTCTGCACTAATTCTGTTCATCGTTTATGAAATGATCTGCTGCTTATAATTCTCTCAGTCATGCTATAATCTTAGTCACGCTACAAACGGGTATTAGAGGCGGGTTCTACCTAGACGGGCACTGTGCTGGATGTGATGATCCAGAAATGCACTCTGCCTTAGAGGAGCAAACATCCAGGTGAAGAATCCAATCGGGGAAACAGACGCAGCGTGCAAAGATGACTCTGTAAGAGGAGTATGAATTACATGGTGGTGAGGGGCTCACCTACATGGGGGCAGTGACCAGGACTGTTTTACAGGGAGGTTATGCTTGAGCTGAGTCCTAAATGAAAAGGCCTTAGATCCCTCACATGTGGAGTTGGGATCCGTGAGGGAGGCCTTCAGGAGAGGGCAAAGGCATGGGGATGTGACCTGGCTGACAGGGGTGGGAAAGTTACACAGTCGATATTGTTAGCTGCTCAGGTGCACAGGAGAAAGGGAGGGGCTCATTCTCCCAGTTTTATACTTATCTGAAGTTTGGATTTCAGTCCTAAATTCCAGTTGCTTCAACACTGAAAAAAGTTTGTATCTATGAGTTTGACTAAAGTCACAGCTCCTCTGTTCCTGAACATAGGATGTTCTAGAAATGATCCTTAAATAGTTATTTTGCTTTGGGAAAGGACACGTTCAAAGAGCAAACATTTAAAGCATGGTGCTCTTCTGAAAAGGACTGCTCTATACACTAGAGGAAGCAAGGTTCAGCAAGCTTGTGGGCTGAGAGAGTAGATGGGTTTAGCACTCTGACTTCTCTCTGATACAGCTCTAGACTACTGAAGTCTGATCAGGAAGGCTCCCCCAGAGACATTTCCCAGTAATGAAGGAAAGTCATATGAGGGCTTGTCTTCTTCCTGATTACTTCACGTTCAACCCAACACACAGATAGATAGCAGATTTCCCAGACATCCAGAAGTTGAACTGCCCGAGGAAAATCTGACATCTGCAAATCAGCACAGACTAGGTCTCAAATACTTTGCATGAATAATAAATTAAAACAGCACCAAAGTGGGACATGGCAGATGACGGGGAAAACAAAACAAAACAAACAAACAAAAAAACCCAGAAGCATGGGCCGAACAGAAGTGCCTGATAAAATTCCTTTCAAAAAATGCCAAGAACGCAGATTTGAAGGTTGTCCTTGTGTACTTTTTAAGTCTCCGACTCGCCTCAAGGAAAGATGTAAAGAATAGATAAGAGCACTAAATTATAATAAGCATTTCAGAAGTTGTTTATAAAGTACTTAAAAGCAGTTCTTTTAAGCCTCTGAAGTGTTTGGGTATGCTATTAATTTATGGTATAAAGAAGATGACTTAGATTGCACACTTACACATTGGCAGCCAATTATCACAAACCTCTAAGTCGCAGAGCCCAAACCCATGAGACTATACTGATGTGTGTTTGCACACACTACTAATTTAGCATTTGAAGCTAAATTTAAAAGCAAAAACCTATTACCCTTCATATGAGGCTTCATCAGCTATTAATTAAAGATTATACATTCTTACACATTAAATGCATATACACAAGGCCTCTTTTTAAGACAAAAGAAAAACTTTATAAATAGACTAATGCTTGACAAATCTCCCTAACCAATTGGCAGGGCACTGCCTGTTGCAAAAACATTCCAGCAGAGGAGCCTGTCATCTGTTAGGATGTGTCCACTGTTCTGAGTGCTTGGGAGGCAGAGCTCTTCCCTAGTTCTGGGAATCCCAACTCTGGCTGGGGGCTGAAGCAGAAATTATTATGAAGCCCTTGAAATCGACAGATAGAAAAAATATAAATAACTCTCAAATATTCTGAATTAAAAGTTTTAAATGGAGTTCTAGAGACAGCAGGCTCAAAACATGGGTGAGGCTCTAACGAAGCTTGAAGAGGGAGCAGATTAGTACAGCTTGCTAATGATTTCCAAACCTAATCTAAAGCATTGCTCCCAGATGAAGAATTAATGTGCTAATATAAACCTAAATTTGTAAATTATTGTTGAACTCTGCTTCCTCAGTAAGACCTTTCAGGGTATGTTGACACTTTTAGTTCTTAAGGGCAGTGTTAAATGGGATGTTATCTTTATCTAAAGTCAATGTGGTCACTGTTTTATAGTTAGGAAACATGAAGCCAGAGAGGTTAAGGAATTTTCCCGACACCACCCAGTGAATAAATGATAGTTTTTAATAGAATTCAAATATTTTCAACCAGTAACTAGGAATAACAATAATCATATAGCTAACTTTTAAAAAATCACTGTTTTTAATTCTTTACATGACTTTTCATGTTTATTTGATTTTCTAACCTATAATGTAGTTACTACTGTCATTTTCATTTTATATATGAGGAAATGAAGTGCAGCGTGGCTGTGTAACTTCTCCAAGGTCACACACAGCTAGTAAATATGGACTCAGGAGTGAAACTCAGGCCTGGATTCAACAGTCCATGCTTTAACCACTGTATTTCACCCTTTTATTTCTCTACCTTCTCTGTAGTAGCACTTTGTGGGCATTTTGTCTATCAAGCACCATAAATCAATTTGGCGTAGAGTGAATCCTTCCTCTACACTCAAAGGCAAAACAAACCCCCAAGGGTGCCTTTCGGTCTAACAATCTGTGACCCAGGATCTGCCTAGAGGAGACACCCCTATTACCTCCAATTCCTGTCATGGCTTCTGTGGCCCAAAGCCTCAATGCTGAGACTTCCTAACTATAGCAAGATTCACATTAGTTGTATTCAGGAATTCTCTCCACGCACAAAGTTGTTTGTTTTGTAGAAACATAAAAACATTTCAACTACCCATCTATTGCTTAAATCCTCTTTATAAACATTCTTGCCAAATGGTCTGGAAATCTGAAACCTCCCATGAGAGTTTATTCCATCTTTGGACAGCTTAACTGAGAAGTTTCTTCCTCACATTGAGGTAAAATCTGTCTGTAGCTCCCTTTTATTTTCTCCATTTATAACCTTTAGGTCTAATCTGGTTTTTCTGATTTTTAAAATTTAATAAACGTTATATAGGCCCTATCACCAGGGGGAAAAAAAAAAAGTAGACTGTAGACATGCACCAAAGGCTTACAAGCAATTTCTGGGGCATTATAGACCCCTAAGGCTTACGAATGGCCTCTGGGCCTTAAACTTGGAAACCCTCTTTAATAACAACCATTCAAATGCTATCGGGGGAGGAGTGCTCTTCCCCTCTGCACTGTGCCGTGTCCGAGTACAGCCCTTGTGTTCTTCTCTCCCCACTGCATTGCATCTGCTTAGATATTGGTCATTCGTTTCAGCCATGGTGACCTTTCTGAATCCTAATTTTATGATCCAATTTTCAATGTTGGGTTAGGTCAGAAATTGGACTAACCAACTCAGAAAATATGAAAACACATGAAAGCCACATGATTGAGGGTCTATTGATTGCAAAACTTCCTGTTATAGTTTAGCTTGTGACCTTAGGGAACCCAAGCATTTTCTCAGGTCTAACCCAACCCCTTCCCCCACTCCTAAATAAAACACAATGGCTACCCAATAGCTGTCTCTTTCGTTTGAAGGATTCTTTTTTCTTTTTTTTAATTTTAAAATTTTATTTTTGTTTAAAATATTACAGATGTCCCTTTTTCTCCCCAATGACCCGTTCCACCCGGTCCCTTCCCTCTCCCCAGTCCCTCTCCCCACCATAGTCCCTGTCCTTGGGTTGTGCATATCTGCATATACATTCTTTGGTTACTCTCTCCCCCTCCACCCGCCCTCCTCCATCCCTCTGACATTCGTCAGTCTCATCTGTGCTTCCATGTCATTGAATCTATTCTGTTCATCAGTTTATTAAGTTCTTTAGATTCCATGTATAAGCGAGATCATGTGATGTTTGTTATGGCCAGTAACTTTCCAAATGCATGTTGGGGGTTAGCTTCTGTTTTTTGTAAAAGGTTTAATTATTTGCTCTAAAATAATTTTTTTAGTGTTTCAAGGGCAACTTTTACTTTCAGTGTTCTAGAGCTTTGTGAACAAGTTCACTTTAACCCTGTTCATGTAAGTTGTAGATTTCATAAATTAAGTCATATCCCTTCTGGTGTTTGTCATTTCAAAACAAAGAGCTCTAATGTAGCCAGCGTTGTGGCAAAAGATTGAAAAAAATTTGATAAGAGAACCCCACTCTGTCATTAACTATCCAAGTGATCATGAATAATTCCACTATCCTTTCTGGACTTCTTATTTCTCAGGTGTAAAAAGAGGGAGCTGGGTTACTTCTCTAAAGTCTCCTCCAGTTTACAAACTTCTGTTATTCTAATTTTGTTAACTTAGAAAAGTTCACTGACACATCAGAACAAAGACAGACAGTAGTATCTAGATTCCTTTCAGTGCCTTAAACTTCAAGGCTGAAACTATGATTTTAATACAGAAGGTCTATCACACAATGTAATTTCACTCTATGAGTGAAGCTGGGCACCTTGGGAATTTTAAAAACTGATAATGCTAAAACACACACACACACACACACACAAAACAACTGATAATGCTTAGATTTTGCCCCGGGATAGATTTAATTGGTAAGAGATGAGGCCAGCTGGACCAACAGGATGATAAAAACTTCTTCAGTTGAGAACCATGGCTCTAATTCATAATTCTCAATTCTGAATGCATGCAAGAATCACCTGATAGTTTTTCAAAACCTGCCAATCTAGGTCCACCTCTAGATTCTGATTCAATTGGCCTGTGAGACCAGGGCATTGACATGTTTTAAAATTCTCCAGGTGATTATTAATGCGCAGACGGAGTTGGGAACTACTCCTCTAATCTTTACCTCACAAGTTCTTGCTAGTTGATCATCTCAACCTGACTTATTCCACTCCACACTGTTCACTCATTAAATGAGAAAACCTTGGACCTAATTACAAGGTACAGCTCCACCCCCATTATTTATATTAACGTGATGCCCTAACTTCCTGCTTTTTTCTCTACAACCATAACTTCTTATCTTGTCAATTAACCAATGCTCTGTGCTCTAGGACCTTACTTTCTGTCCTGTGGTTTCTTAAATGCTCTTTCATCTTGTAATCCCATTTTTCAGAAAGTAAGGGGGGAAAATCTAACATTTAGAAAGAAAAAAGTTTTTAAAGCACTTTTATAGGCATGTTCTTATTTAAGTTTTGTGAAAAAATCAGAAGTTAGAGCTGTCCTGAGTACATTCTGAACATTTGGAGGCCATTATTATAAAGGTATCCATCATCTTCTTCCACAAAAGCTCCTTTGAGATGCTGTGTGAAATGTAATACTGTGCTGTGTTTACTCTAGTGGCATTTATACCCTTATGGCCAGAGATGGATTTACCATGAAGTAATGAAGCTTTAAGCTTTAGCCACTTCTCTTGCCGGAGTTCTTCCCAAGCCTTAAGAGGAACCTTGGCCATGGGTCCCCATGGCTGCATGTTTGGTGAAATAGCAAATGTAAGCTGTAATTTGTTGTGATTTCTTTTTTATTCTAAATACTTACTATTGAACATACTCTGTATTGGTAACTTTATATTCTTTTATGGATCCCTCCCGCTTATGGCCCATTATTACCAAGTCATGGTGTTGTGCTCACCACTGCAAGGCCGCTACTATCCCTCCTCTGTGTCTTGTCATCCTCCTGCCCCAGCAACGCTCAGCCTTGGAGCTTCAGCTGTTCCTTGCTCTCTCAGGCACCTTCTTCACTCCTGATGACTGTCCTCCCACAGGGAATGTCTTCCCAAGGAAGACATCGAGTGTCGGTCAAGTTTCTTCCCCTTCCTCAACCTTGGAGAAGGTTGTCAACCTTGGAGAGCTCAACTTCCAGACTCTCCGCAGCCCCCCCCCAGCTCTGCCCTCTCATCTCTGCCCTCCCTTCTCCTGCTCCGCAAGACCTTTCTAGCTGCCTTTGAGTACACTCAGCATTTTTCAGCAGTTATGAGCTCATTTAGTGGTTTCTCTTTTCTAAGTTTCCATTCCTTCACCAAAAGGAAAAAATACACTAAATACTGAAAATGCCTTTTATCCTGAGCCGTTTGGGCACAAGTGACAGAGAAAGAAGGGAGAGAAGAAGCTTTGTGGCAATTGCTCCTGGGCCAAACCTGGGAGCTGTACTTTCCCTCACTGTAGCAGATGTTGTCAGAATAGACGCGGGAAAACATTAAAAACACAAGCACCAAAGTTTTCCCTTCCATGAACTGTGGTTAGTGCACCTGGTGTTCTAAAGTCAGGCTGAGCTTGGCAGAAAGCGTATCTGGGGATGTGCGTCACTTGAGGTTTCCGTTCATACACATGCATACAGCCATAGAACCCGGGTCAGAAGTGTTCACTGAGGCTGATTTTAGGAGTTCAGCCATGAAATAAAGTTTTGACTGTGTCCACTCTACTCACCCAATATAGGGAAGGGAAAGGTTTTATTTTATAAAGATTTTCAGTAATGTAGCTCAAGGAACTGCAATGCCTAGAAGTTTATCCAGGAGATATAATTAAGTAGCGTATTTCAGTCAAAAATATTTCAGTTATCATATTTTTTTCTGAATTAATACTACGTGGCGATTCTAGAAAAAAATTTAAACACATTATAATGCCACTGTCTCTCATTTTCCTCCCCACAAAACCTTCTAACAGACTGACATAAAGATTGTGGTTAAATAGGAAGACACAGAGTCTGCCAAGAAAAAAAGAGGAAAGGATTTGAACTTTGCTCTAGATTTCAGTCCAGGAATTTGTAGTACTTTAATGCTACATGTTTTGTCCCAAACTACAAAAACTCACAATGTTTATGGAAGTCTAAGAGAGTCAACTTCTTCTCACTAAATATTCTTAATAAAATAAAACATTAATGCTCCACTAAAATTACAAGTTTTCATATATTCAGGAAAAAAACTGTGCTGATTTCCTGGGTGCAAAAGATTTAGTAATTAAAATAAATAAAATTATGGTTAAACACGTGGCCCTAGGTATTTTTTCACACCTGTCATTTGCTAGCTCCCCTGTATTAATTCAAGTACCAGTGTATTGAGATTTCTCTCTGGGAAGAAAAAAAACAGCAGCATACAAATAATAACCAAGTCCTATGAATTTCCGATAGTTCTAACATTTATGACCTATAAATATTTTTAGTTAATTAAATACGTCTTGATTTTCTCCTACTCATGATCATCACCCTGGCCATTCCTCACTTTTTTTAAAAAAATCCTCACCCAAGGATATTTTTTCCATTGCTTTTCAGAGAGAGTGGAAGGGAGAGAGAGAGGGGGGAGACATCAATGTGAGAAAGACACATTGATTGGTTGCCTCCTACACATACCTCAACTGTGGACAGGGATCCAGCCTGCAAGTGAGGTACATGCCCTTGGTTGGAATCAAACTTAGGACCCTTCAGTCCTTGGGCCGACTCTCTAACCACTGAGCCAAACCAGCCAGGGCTCCTCTCTTGCAACAGTGCAATGGTGCTCACTCACTGAAAATGCTGAATCACAGTGATATGAGGTATTATGTAACCTCCTGCTTAGAATTATCTAATGAAGAAAGCTTGATGATGGTTGGCTAAATAATGACCAATGTGGAATTTAGTCCACTACTAAATGGCTACCTTTCACTCCATTCTTAAGCTGAGTTCTATAAGATTGCATGAGGAAACAACTGGCCTCACAAATTATAGGTCAAATTTCCTACAACGTTCAGTCAGGCCTTATAGCTTTACAAAAAGTTTGTGGAAAACAACCAAGATACTCGTGCTGAAGGCATAAACCACATGACAACACTTTCCTAAAAGGGTTAGACTAGTTTTTCAGAGTCATCATATTAAAAATGCACTAATGTTCAGCAGAATCATCAATGCCACTTAGAGCTTGAGCAAACTAAAAAAGCATCATAGCCAAAACATTTTAGAACACACAGCAGAAAAAGTTGGGCAGACCCACCTCCTTCGTAGCAGTAGCCACAAAAATCATTCTTCAAATCTCAGAGAGCTATTCCAGTACACTGATACTCAAATTAGTAAATATTTGTTTGAAAGCATTAAAAAAAAAAAAAAGTTTGATATATCTTTATGTTTTTGTGGGGTTTTCTGCTCACTGTATCTTGCTGTTCTTTCACTTCTATTACCTTTGTGCTTGGCACAGAGTTGAATTTTATACATGAGCAAACAAGTGATAGAAATAAAGGTGAATAATTTGGTATGCAATATGGGTGGATCTATTTCTTAAAAATAATAACTCTTAAGATGTTTGAAATGGGAGAATTCCCCAGAGGGGGAGCCCAACAGGGTAACCTATTTCTATGCACCAAAAAGAACTTATTAATAAATTGATTCATTCATCTATTCAACAAATACTTATTGACTCTTGCATACTAGGCATTGTGCTAGGTTTCTGTGAGTCATTGATCAACAAAACAGACTTGGACACAGATTTCATAGAATTTACATTTTAAAAAGAAAAATGAAAAAGAAGCACACAAATAATGATATAGTTATGATTGTAATTAGGGCCAAAATAAGAAGAGTTTGGAGAAATGGAAAGGTAAGAGCTGATCATACAGGGCCTTATAAGCCATGTTAGGATTTTCTGTTTTATCCTAAGAGAAATAGGAAACATTTTAAGGTTTAAAGCAGGAATATAACATGATTAATTTTTTTTTCATTTTGGAAAGAACGTTCTAGTGATCTATAAGTAGAAAGGACTGGAGGAGATGAGCAAACCGAGATGATGGCAAGAGTGGATGAGAGTAAATGTCCAGTTGGGTGGTTACTTCTATAGTTCAGCCAAGAGATAGTGGCAGTTGAGCCAAAAGAGTGGCAGCGGATAAACAGAGAACAGATTTGAGATTCATTTATAAGGTGGCATTGACAGATGCTTAAAAAAGAGACAATAGTCAAGGTAACATCAACATTTCTATCATGAAGGAGGATGGGGAGATTGAGAATACTAGATGAAGGGTAAGCTTGTGGGATAAGAAAATGAGTTCAGATTCAGAAATGTTGAAACTGAGATGTATGAGAAGCAATCAAGTAAATGTTGTATTATAAGTTTGTAGCTCAGAAGGGAGATCTGTGTTAGAGACCTATCTCTGAGTTATTAGTGTATACAAAGTATTTTTATATACGCTGTGGGAGTCAATGAGACTTCATAGGAAAAAATGAGTACGAAAGAAACAAGGGTTCAAGACTGATCTTTGAAGAACTCCAATTCTTAAGTAGAGGAAGAGACGCTATCAAAGGGAAATGAAAGGGTTGGTCAGATGGCTTCAAAAGGATACTCTATGGTGTGTTACACTAGGTTGTGTATTACAGAAACCAAGGAAAGAGAATTTCAAATGGAAAGAGTACTCAGAAAATAAACTAAGAAAAGAACTGAAGGTATATGCTGGATTCTGCAATGTGGCCACCACTGAGATCTTGGCCAGGGCAGTTTGAGTGGAATGGTGGCTTGGAGAGCTTAAAACTATGATAGGGAAGTGAAGACATGAGGAAAACATGCATAGATAACTCTTTCTAGAAACGTGATCATGGGCAGGATTTTGAGGGTTTATCCTCGGTTATAGAGCCTGCATTTCTCCACTCATGAAATGAGGATGTGAATATAACCATACTCAGAAAAATAACTTGAGAAATGAAAGGGTAAAGCCCTGTTTGGGGCATCATTCCATTCAGTTATGTTCAAATAATACTTAGTGAGCCCATGCTAGACCCTGGTACACAAAGATGAATAGGACAAGATGCATTCTTGCTAAGAGCTTATGATTTAATGGAGGAGACAGAATAAAACACAAGAAAATGCAGTAAATTTGAAGATAAAAGTATGCAGGATGTGCTGTGGGAGCAAGGAAGAGGAACATTCACTCTGACTAGAGAATCTGAGAAACTTTCTGGAAATGAAGACACATGAACTATGAAGGAACAAACAGGGACTAGCCAGGTAGTGAGAAGAAGTAAAGATATTCCACAGGGGGAAGTTATGAACATAAGCAAAGACCCAGAGATATGAATACAATTTAAATCCTGAGTATACTCTGCCCATGACTTGCTCAAACATATCAGCTACTAGAATATAAAGCTGGAATGTAAGAGTTAAGTCTGGAGATGTAGACAGGCCAGCTCATGAAGAGTTTATGTGCCATATTAGGAAGATATGACTTTATACTCTAACCTGTCTGGGTTCAAATTAAAGATCAACCATCTGTTAGTTCTGTGATGTTGAGCAAGTTCCTTAAACTCCCGGAGCCTCAGTTTCCTCAATGAGAGGTTTTATTTTAAATTTCTTGAATGAGAGTTTAAATAATACTACATCCTAATATGAAAATACAATGAACTCTCAAGGTTAAAAATGATTACCAGAGAAGAAAGAAGCCTTAGACAATCTTATCCAATCTACTCATTTTACATGTAAGGGGACTAAGTACCAAGAAGATCAATAACTTATCCAAGTTCATGCTTTGAAAACGCAGCAGTACCTAGAACGAATCTAAGTTCTAGCATGTGATACTATGACACTATTGAGTATTTCTTTCTTCCAGAAGTTAAACAAAAGTCTGAAGCAACCAAAGAGTGAAATTAACAGATAGAGGACAGGCCATCAAATGCCAAAGTGTCATTAAAGATGCCATGTTTTGATGGGTGACCACAAACTGAAGGTTGAGAATTAAGACTGGCACAAGTGGTGGGTTGTGGTAGCTACAGCTCCAGATATCTCTTCCCTCCTGGTGCAAATCACCATGAGCTTACTGCTTGGCACATGCTGTATATTGCAAGAGGCATGCATTTTGACAGAAGCCAGGCCAGGTTGATATCCCTGTTCTGCCATTTACTAGCTGTGTGACTTGAGTCAAAATCTTTTGGGTATCTGTAAAATCTAAAAATAATGCCTTACTGACTTATGAAGTTTGAATAAGCCAGCATATATGGGCATGATTCACATACTGCCTGACACACAGGAGGCAACTACATGTTTGTTTTCTTTATTTCTTCTAACGAGAATACAGGATAGACCACCACAGCTGCAAGTCGAGTATATTCAATGATATATATACTCAGACAATTTATTCTCAAGATACCCCAGAGAATCTGGAAGTGGACCATAGTTTATTTTATAGACTTATTCTCTATCTCTAGATTTCAGACTGACTCTCTAATTCCTGGAAAGCTGAAGACAGACTAGTCAACAGCTCAGAAGAGATCAAAGATCAGAGTCTGATTTGACTTGGTGGAGCCTTTAGCTAATAAGGGACATGTGATCGGTTAGTGGGGCAGTTGTGTCATCTGTCTTAGAAATAAGTGCTATTGAAGGTAAGATAATTAAAATGGGTGACGTAGAGAAAGAAGTTGTCAACCAATGTGTTATTATCGCTAACACAAAAAATGCTCTGGCTGGGAAACCATAAAATGCTTTCTCTGTAATTATTAACAGCAGTCGCCTGAAAATTATTTTTAGTTCATTCCAACGTGAATTGTAAGACAGGAAGAGTAAGCACTTTTCTTTAACTGCATGGCCTTTAAAGGAAGAAACCATAAAGATTTGCTTGAATTAGCCATGAAACTAGTTCTATAAACCTTCATGTGACTTGGGGCACTCCACTGCCCGGTGAAGAAAGCAGAGGCTCTGGCAGGACGAGCCATAAACAAACAGGCTGTACATGAGGAATATGAACTATTTTCACTGCTGCTTCTTTACTTCCTCAAAATCTGCTAACTTCTCTATCTTGGGCATTTGGTAACATACATATTTCCTGTTGAAACAGCCAGGCAAAAACATAGGTAGACTAAGCTTTCCACATCTTTTTAATGTTGTCTCACAAATACTTTTATTTGCCAAAGTCATACCACACACTGCTTCTCTTCACGTTTCCCATTCTACAGTCTTCTAAACCTTGATATCACAGGCAAGGTGAGGGGAAAAATTAATCTCTCTATACTCCTTCTCCCATTTTCTGTTTAAGAAAATCTGATATGAAGAAATTAGAAAATACAGATGAATTTCATTCACTTTTCAACCATCCATTGAGTACCTTTCCATGGGTATCATGTGAGTAGGAACTGAACTAGAGGAATAAAAACGGGAATGGAGGAGAGGAAGCATATTTCAAAAATATTTAAGATTATCCAACTAATTAAATGCATGGAGTGAGGGCAAGGGAGAAGTAATGGAAGATGAACACCAGATCTGGGGCTTTAACTGAAGTAGAAACATGAAAGGATGTTAATGGGGAAGATTAATCTCAACTTGTAAAAATCTTGTATTTGCCTATTGTTATTTTATTGTGGTAAGAACACATGAGAACTGCTCTCTTAATAAAATCTTAAGTGTAAAATACATGCTTGTTGACTAGAGGTACTGAGTGAATAAGCTGATGTCTAGAGCTTATTTATCTTGCTTAACTGAAACATTACACCTTTTGATTAGCAATGCCACATTTCTCCCCCTCCCCAGCCCCTGGCAATCACCATTTCACTCTTTGATTCTATTAATTTGACTATTTTAAACACTTCATTTAAATGAAATTATGCAGTAATTGAAACCAGGATCTTTAAGAGACATTAGCACTCCTGTGTCTACTGCAGCACTATTCACAATATCCAAAAGGTGGAAACAACCTAAATGTCCATAGACAGATGAATGGATAAAGAAAATGTTCAGCCTTAAGAAAGAAGGAAATTCTGTAAAATGTGGAAACATGAATGAACCTTGAGGACATTATGCTAAGTGAAATAAGCCACTTTGAACTTCTTACAACGCACTAACTTGGTGCTGTCCAATAGGTGCTTAGACACATACACAGATTCTCAGCCCAAGTACAGAAATAACTGAACGAAATGAATATAAAATCTAAAGCTAAGAAGGCAACCAAAGAATTGTGCACGATATTCTCTGCCTCTAGTAGGAACTGTAGTGGTTTAGAAAACATGTTTCCTCCTTGTTATCAAAACAGGAACAGAAGAAGACTGGAAACAAAATTGAGAAAGACACACTGATTAACCTGGGGGATGAGAAAGATTTCCAGAGACAAAAGATCAATCTTTGTGGATACCTGGGAAAAGGAAGTCTTGAAGTCCAGGAGAGATTGATATGAGAAAGGATGCTCCCACATCCAACTGCTCTTTCTGAGGGTTTTAGCACAGGGGAAGATGGGTCAGGTGCTATCAGATCAGAAATTGCGACTTCCTGAAACAGAGGAGAAGAGACACAATCTGGGAGGGCAGGAAACTACTGAGAAGCATCTTCTTAGAGCCACAGATAAAAACAGAATATCAGTTGGATAACTTTCAATATTGAGAGGGGTATACAAAGTGGTTAAAAAATATCAGGATGGCTCTGATGGAGGGAGATGAGGGAGATTCACCTAAGATACTCAGAACACTATTGAGTAACTAAGCAGAAACTATGGGCAAGTATGAAGTAGAAAAAGATGTTTAGGGTTAGAAATAACATACTTGATTTTTAATGAAAAGAGCAGTACAAGAAGAAACAGAAAAAGAGTTGGGTCACCATTAAGATGGAGAATTGACTTTCAACTTTTGACACTGAAGGAGTCACAAAATAACCCAGTTTCCAAAGTGTGTTTTATCCCCCATGAGGCCACTTATAGGGCTATTCCTGTGTTTCCATGAAAGTTCTATCACTCTCTTTCTACAAATATATTTATAATAAACCCCTCAGTACTTGGGGTGTCCTGAGATGATACTCTTCCCTTTTTCTGGCAGCTAAAATTGCCTAACACACCTCTCCAAGATTTTTGAGAGGTTAGCTATACTCTTCTTCTGTGTAGTAGCTGGAAACAAGTGAAATCCGATAGGCATACGGTTCAGGGAAGAGGAGAGCAAGATTCAGCCCTCTCTCTGCTGTGAACATCAGCCTCTTTTATCGGCAGCCTCATCACACTACATATATCAACCTTTCTGTCAGTTCAAATCCTCAATTCTTTCATTACAAATTTGTTCATTAAACATATTTATTGAGCTCCTGTTATGTGCTAAGCACTGTTCGAGGCACTGGAGATGTAGAGAGAGCAAAAGCAGACACAGCCCCCTACCTTTATGTAGCTTCTTCCTAACGCCACAGCTGAAGTAGAGAAATAACTGAACAAAATCAACATAAAACCTAAAGCTAAAAAGGCAACCAAAAAGTTGTACATTGGGGGAGACGGATGCTGAGCAAATAATGACACCTGTGAAAGTATCATTGATTATCCACGAGTGAGGGGGTGGCCCAGAAACACTCACGCTCTCCGTAAGACTGCCTTCCCTTGTCCGCCACCCGCCCACTGGCAGGAAAAAAGGGAGAGGTCAGGGCTCCTTCCCAAGAGAGGCTCACGGTCTCTCTTCCACCATCTACACTTTATCCCTGTTTCCTTCAGTCAGCACGAAAGGCCCAGGTCTCTCAGGAGCTCCCACAAACCCAAACTCTAACCTTCTTACGTGGGGAACTTCCTCCCCCACCCCATAGTCAACTTTATATTTATACTTTATATTTTATTTGTTGATTTGATTATAGTCTATCTCTTCCATCACTACATGAATATCCTTAGGAAGGAATTTTTTATTCACCACTAAATCCGCAGCACTTAGGCCAGAGCCTGGAAAGAATAAATTTTCAACAAATATGTGTTATGCAAACCAATGAATGAATTCTAAATTGAGATAAGAGCTCCAAAGGCAGCAACAGAACATGTAACCATAAGAACATGAAACAAAAGAATCTCAGAGAGCTAGGGAGCTGGGGAGGGCTTCCCAATGGAAATGCCACTTGAATGGAGACCTGAGGGATGAGTAGGCATTCACTAGATGATGAGGAGGGAAAATATTTCAGATAGAAGGAACAACCTATGCAAAGGCTCTGTGACAAGAGGGTCTAGAGTGTGTTCAAGAAACTGAAAGAAAGTCCGTACAACTGGAGTAGAGAGGGCAAAGAGGAGATTGCTGACACAAGGCTGGGGAAGCATGATTTTTATTTGTATGTGTATGTGAGAAGAATAAAAATACATTAGAGGAACTTAATCTGGTGGTAGATGTGTGAGCTAATCACATTCGTGTGATGAAAATATCACTTGGGCTGATGTGTTAAACGGGGTGAAGAGGGCCAGAGTAGAAACATTGAGACCAGAGGGACAGGGGAGAAATGAAGGTCCCGTGGACTGATAAGGTAGTGGTGGAGATAAAAGCATAACAAATTCTCAGATTCTAGGAGTTAAAATAGTCAGAATCTTGAGAGGAGTTAAAGATAAGAAGAAGATGAGGGAGAAAGAGGTATCAATGAAGTATTACTACCATATTACACATGGTAGTAATATTCACTGATTGGGGGTATTGGAAGAGGCTATGGTTTGAAGGGGATAATTTTAAAGTTTAATCTTGGACCTGCTGAGTCTGAGGAGCCTTTCAAACATCCAAATCGAAGAAGAGGAATTGATTGAGAACTATTAGACATTCAAGACTGGAGCTATGTAAAGGTCTGGACTGGAAACAAGTATTTGGGAGTTGTCATTGTAAAGATGATAATGAAGGCTTGAGATTGATGAGCTGGCCAAATTTTTGCATGAGTTCCTACTGAGCCACATCTTTCCACCTCTGTACTCATATAGATAACTTTTCAGACAAAATTACGATTTTTTTTTTAATCCCCACTCGAGGATATTTTTTCCATGGCTTTTTAGAGAGTGGAAGGGAGAGAGAGAGGGAGAAACAGCGATGTTTGCAAATGTAGCTCTCCACTTTCACACTGGATTGCCATTAGCAAGTTTCGCCATGTGTCTAATCTTTACTTTCCTTATCTATCAAATGTAAAAATTAATACCAATGTCATAAGTTTGTTGAATATGTTAAGTGATTTACCATATCCAAAGCTCTTTACACAAAATAAGCATTCAATAAAGGTTAGCTCCACTTTCCTAAACACTGCAGGCTAAGCTCAGGTAAACAATGGGAAATAAAAGCATGATTTTCTTCAAATGAACTCCACCCAAGCTGCTCTAATAATACACTCTACAAACTGCTTGGTATCTTTCATTTCCAGCACTTACCTTCACAGATCTGTTCTTTGGACTCCACCATTCATTATAGCCAAGAGAAGACAGTGAAATATCTACTTTTAAACACTTACTAAAATATTCAGAAAGGAAAATCCATTTCTAATGATTTCATGCCTAATCTCATGACACTTGGTAGATGAAAAATGAGTCTCATTCTTTGATTAGAACTGTTCTTAGAAGTCACTTAATTTAAAACATATACATTAATCAATACAATACATGCAGGCGGTAGCAAAGCAAATAGGACTCATGATGAAAACAAAATTAACATTTTCACCTTTCTCACCCTCAGTGCCACCACACCCCAGAGGCAAACTCTTTCAGTCGTTCCTGTTTGTAGCTTCGGTGGTTGCCTTCCTAATTCTAGATATCATGATTTTATCTCTGTTTTGATATATCTACTTTAGTCAGTATCTAATTCATGCCACTTATGAGACCTTAAAATTCAGGTCACTTACTCATTTCTACTCTTCTCAATGTATTTATAGTTTTTAAAATTAGTTATCTTTATATCTTTAAATAATACTATATCTAAACCTTTATTTCTTATTCCATCAGCTTCTGCAGTATCTCTTGCAGCCTCACTTACCAATGGCATAATGTTAGTAAGATCCATGAAGATAAGGAATTCTGTCTGATTGTTTCCTTTCTCTGTATCCCAAGGGTCTAGAACAGCAGTGAATGATCGTTCTACCAGTGTATTTCCATTCTTGCCTTTCTTTCTACTGTCATTTTCATCCCCCTATCCCCCTACACTTTTACTTTTTCACATTGTAAGGTTATTACTATTTAAATATTGTTCTGCAAGCACAGCAAAGCCTTCAATATTTTGTCCATATTTTTTACTTAAAGCTAGACATCTTTGCTCTCTTCAAATAAGTGTTTGGGTTGTTTAGAGAGGAGGCTCTGGTGTTTTGCCTGGGTGTTAATGCCATCTGCCTACATGTTGTTTTGGGGAAGAGGGACTGAGGTAACCACTGATGGCAGAGGCTTCATCAGACCTCATGCGAATCCTCTGAGCTCAACTTCAGTTTTCGCTTGCTGTTGCCCAACTTTGTAATCAGTTGGAGGAGTTTCCTACAACTCCATTGTTCTAGTTCATAAAAAGGTAATATTTGAAGTTTCCAGTTGTTTTCAACAACCAGTAAACCAGTGCCTTTGTGCAAGGGAAATGTTTTGTCAATAATCAAATCTGCTTCTCTAACATATCTCATCAGCTTGTTTCCTTCAAGCCAATTAACTCTGTTTTAGTACAGAGAAGTTTGCTCAAAATTTCTTTAATGAGATTAATAAGATCAGTCCTTCCACATATAAAAAGACTCCAAATCCCTATCCTTTGACTGAGATTCCAGCCAATATTTATGAGCTTGTCCCAGTTTGCGGAACATACTCAATTTGATACGGATATGGACTTAGTTCTGGCTTTTTTTTCCCCAAGGAAAAATGTTCAAAAACAATTTGCTTAAACTAATAGCATCTGGACACTGAAAGCTTAGTTAGCTGAGATGGCCTTAAATAAGGACTATAATCATTTAGGAGGTACCTAGACCAGATAATCAGTGAGATTATTAGTGTTTTCTCCTAAAGGACACAGTACACAAAGAAGGTAAAATCTAATCCAAATTGCACAAATAATAACTCAATACATTTTTGTGACTTCAGAATTACAGATACCTTAATCACTCCACTTAATCCTTATAAGTTTTTTGTGAGACAAATGTTGTTCTGTTATTTAACAAGATGAGTAACTTGCCTGAGGTGACACAGGTGCTGCACGACCAAAGTCCATTTATGTATTATTCCTTCATTGAGAACAAACTCGGCACCCACACTGAGTGTGGCGTTCAGGTTACAACAATGAGTAAGGTAGAGTCTTTCTTCACCCATGTTTGCAGTGTGTGTACACATATTCTCAGCAAAATGACTAGTACTTTCTGGAATGAGCTAGTAAGCAGTATTTTTGCCAGCAGACAAAACAACTCCAGCCAAACATGGTTCCAGTTCATCCTACCTGCCCTGCTTCCAGCTTTGACCTGGACATATTATAAATCATGATTTTAAAAATTGCTTAGTCATTGTGCTGATTCTGTCTCTGCCAGATCCATACAAGTGGCCAACAAAACTGAAAAGCAACCAGAATAATCAGATGTTGTTATGAGGGAAGTTAATGTTACATTCATCGTGCCAGGTTGCATCGGTGCCCAAGCTCCTCCCCAGGGGAAACTAGGGGAAAAACTTTGGAAGTTGCAGCAACTAAGAGGAAACCATGCCCTGAAAGAGATCATACATGAACATAGCTCAGATATGAATAAAAAATTGTTCTGCTGATAGCTCAAATGGAATATAGTGACATGAACTAGTGTTCACTCTGTTGTCCCCTAAATTCCACTGAAATTTTGTCAGAAATATTGTCAGAAAACCAATATGTAAAATTTTCAAATTGTTGCCCAAAGGTAAAAGTTAATGGTCTGATCAGTGGAGAGTTATCCCACCAGGTTTGTAAAATGTAACAAATGACTGCAACCTGTGTCCAGCTTCATTCTTCCACTTCCTTCACCTGCCCACTTCTCTCAGTGAGATGCTTCCTCTGGTAGATTCTGGATCGGGCTTTGTCCCCTATATCTTTCCTGAACTATATAGTCAGAAGTTGTTCCTCCCCACTCCTTTGAGCTCTGGCATCCAGCATGGCTCATTTTGCATTAGAGAATCATCTAGACTTTGCAATCACAGTCCCTTTTGAGAAAGGCTGCCACTCCTTCACATGAGACTAGCAGATAAGACAGGCCATTCTTTTTTCTGCTCAACCCATTTGTTTTCCACAGCATCACCCTTCAAAGCTGCACGATGTACCACACTTTACAATTCTTAACAGAAGAATTGGGCCAAGAAAAGAGTCATTTGGTTCAAGAGAAATAGTCTAGGGGCAAAGCACCCAACAAGTGTAAGCCATTGCAGTAGTTACTACACGGACCCTCCCCAACCCCTAACCCCGCTGCCCTGTCTGCACTTTTCTTGTGTAATCCCTGTACCTTACATATAATCTCTGCCATGCAAATCTCCCTCTTTGGAAAACTCCACTCTTGCCCCACAGGGACTGCCTTTCTGTTACTGCTCATTACCCCCAAATCATTCTATCTAGACTAAATTCCTGAGGTGCTCCAGCCGGATAGTCCACAGTGGTGTGTGAAATTCTCTGTCATGCAAAGCAGTCCAGGGCGGATGTGAACTACCATGCCCAGCTCCCTTCAGAGAACTCCCCATCCATGTGAGCTGCAGACGTTCCTCTTTCTTCACATACACAGAGAACACTGCTGGCTCAGATAACATCTCTAAAGGACAAACACTCACTCTTCAAGACGGTACAGCCAGAGTTTAACCAGAAATCACAAAATAGTGGCCACGGAAATGTTTTATTTGGGCCTTCCCTTAAAAAAAAAAAAATGAGTTTTTGAGGAGACTGAATAATGCCCCCCCATGATGTCCATGTCCTAATCCCCAGGACCTATAAATATGTCACCTTCCAAGGAAAAAGGGACTTTGCAGATGTGATTAAGGACCTTGAGATGGGAGGGCATCTGGAATTACTTATGGGAGCCCAATGTAATCACAATGGTTTTTACAAGGAAAGAGGGAGGCAGGAGAGCTGGAGGCAGGAAAGGATATGTGATGAAGAAAGGAGAGGGTCAAACAGAGAGGGGTTCGAAGAAGCTGCTGTTGGCTTTGAAGGTGGAAGAAGAGGCTACAAACCAATGAATGCAGGTAGCCTCTAGAAACCAGAAGAGGCGAAGAAAAGCAATCTCCTCTGAAGCTACTAGAGGGAGCAGGGCCTGGGAAACACCCTGATTTTAACCCAGTGGAACCCATTTGACACTTCCGACCTCCAGAAACGTAAGAGCATACATTTATACTGGTTAAGCCACTAACTGTGTGGTAATTTGTTACAGCAGCAATAGGAAACTAATACAGTTTCCAACATTTACAAAAACTGAAGATTCGACATTTAAAAAAAAATTATCTGGCCTCTCTTGGAAAATAAGGAAATCTGTCCATCGTTGGCCCACTTTCCGTGGCAAAAATCAGCTGAGTGGCAGCTGCGTCTTTTAAAAGAACAGAGTCTACAGTTTTCCACCCTCAGGGAACACAGGGAAGGGAGAGATGGTGGAGAACTGAAGACGCCACTCTCCTTCATTCCTACCTTCCCTCTGTTTCCAAATGCCGAGACTAAGAGCCAGGAATAGATTATTATCATCAGGCCAGCTGTTGTGATTATGGCTGGCCTACTTCACTGAATGCTCAGTTATCACAGGTGGTCACACCCTTCTTCCCCTACCTTTTTACTGACTTGGACAGTTGCCTAATTGGACAGCCATTCAACGTTTAAAAACCTGCTGATGAAAGGCTAGTACTTTTATCTTCATCTCTGAAAAGCACTTGGACAGGGAGCTGGAATGAACCAGATACAGGAATAAGTATGTCTACAAGCAGGACAGGATCATCATGGTAAGTGTCACCAGTGAGGCACCATGTCCCCTCGGTCTTAGACTCAGAGAGGTTTATTTTGACAATTATTTCATGAGTGATTTGTAGTTACCACATACACATATAAGGATTCTGCAGATTATGATCATTTGAAAGCCTTTGCTTTTTTCAGTTTGAGAGGAGTCTTAGATTTTAGCAATATTTGGCCAATGATGGATTTGTATCATGTTTTATAAAATAATATTTTAAATCCAGTGGATGTTAGCCAGAATCTGAGTAATTTTCTTCCCTCTGAGAAGAAAAGCTTTGGCCACAGGACAACTTCTAAAGGTCGTGTAAATAGAAATACACACTGCTGAACATGCATAAAAGGTACCCAAAGTAAGTACAGCATCTGCGCCATGGAAGCTACCACTCAGCAACTTGACCACCAAAAAATGTTTCCACTGTATAGGGAGAATCTTTTGCCAAACCAGGTGCAGCCATGATGAGCTATAAATGTCTAAAGTTATACCAAAGGCTACTTTATAAAATGGTAGTCAGTATTTTTTTTTTCCAGTGACACTGAATATCAAAAGACAGCACCAATAGTACATTTCCAGAAATCATAATCATTACCTATGTTAAAAACACCTATTCAGAGCTTTCACTTCTTAACAGGCAATTTTGTCTGGCTTTATTTTTATAACACCTCTCTGATGGCTCAACTGTACCATGGCCAATCATTGTGAGCAGGCCAGTTCTATTATTAGGCTGGCTTAGGAGAGTCGACAGTCCCAAATAGTGGAAGAGATTTATTCTCCAAAACTGGCTGTTCTCTCCCAATGTAAACTCTACTCAAAGAACTGCTGTCTCTGGGAAATAAAATGGATTTGGAAAATGAAGCCGTTTTAAATAAAGGTAATGTGAATACATTTGTCTTCAGAGTGAACTAAGTCACTGTTCTCTCTGTGGTACATGATTTCAATGTGCACCACCTGGAAAAATACATTGTTGACCTACTTGGTTATGGACCTGTATTAGATTGCTAGGGCTGTCGTAACAAGGTACCACTGACCGTGTGGCTTAAACAACAGAAATTCATTGTCCTACATTGTGGCAAGGTCAAATTGTCAGCAGGGTTGGTTCTTTCTGAGGGCCCGGAAGGAGTCTATTTTCTAGCTTCTGATGGTTTGCTGACAGTCTTTGTCATTCCTTGGGTTTGTCGACATTACCCCGATTTCTGCCTTCATCTTTACATGCTGTTCTTCCTGTGGGTATCTGTGTCCAAATCTCCCCTTAGAGCCCACCCTACTCCAGTATGACCTCATCTTAACTACAACAACCCTATTTCCAAAAAAGGTCACGTTTGGGCTACTGGGGGTTGGGACATCGACATATGAATTTTGAGGAGATATAACTGAACCCATAACAGAACCAAGACCATGTTCTGTATCAACTGGACCAATCTTCTAGAAAATCATACCTAAAGGAAAAGTGAGAAGTTGTAAACTAATGCTTTTCTCTCATTTTTCTCTTCTATGCAGTGCATACGCCATCCTCTCTATTCTTGGCGTTCGGAGGAAGGATGCATATGTATGAATGATAGGCCTTTATTAAGAATAAAGACATGGAAAATTGTGTGAAAGATTTAGACACTATAATCAGATTTTACTAGAGAAAATTTCCAAGAACTGGAAGTGGGTAAAGTAATATTGTTAGGCTTTATTCTAAGAGCTAAAATCAAAGCATGAGAGCATTTCAGGCAAGATAGTTAATGTTATGTCTGAAAATGGAGATAATTTGGCTCCGGGGTAGTTTTTTGTACAACCTGGGAGTACTCCTCGACACTCTAGGCTCCCGTGTCTAACTCTCCACTTTTTATTCTTCTCCTTCCTTATTCTTACTTTTGCCGCATTTTCAGCTGCTAATTGCAAAGTTTCTGAGCAATTCTACTCTAATACTGTCCTCTTTCCCTGCTCTATCCATGATTGTGTTTACTCCTTAGCTTCAATGATTACTCTTGGGCACCTGACTTCTCCACCTTGCTACAGACTCATGTTTCCAGTTGTTTGCACCTGAAATTCAATAAAACAAAAATGTAAAACATCATATCATCTTCCTCCATGAGCCATTTTCTCTCTATTACATTGTTTCTGTTAATTTATCACTGTTTCATTCAACCAGGCTTGGAACCTTGAGCTCATGATAGATGTCTTATTTGTTCTCCCTATCGGTCTTTCTAGAAATCCATTGTTGTCTCTACCTTTGATATGTAAATGGTCTTTCTCTGATTGTTGTTGTTGTTGTTTTAATCCTCACACAAGGATATTTTTCCCATTGCTTTTCAGAAAGAGTGGAGGGCGGGGGACATCAATGTGAGAGAGACACATCGATTGGTTGCTTCCCACACATGCCCCGACCAGGGCCTGGGATCGAGCCTGAACCAAGGCACATGCCCTTGACCAGAATCAAACCCAAGACCCTTCACAGGCCAAGGGCTGACACTCTAACCACTGAGCCAAACAGGCTAGGATGGTCTTTTTCTGATTTGTACTAAAGTCATTATTTTTCACCCTAGTGGTTTAAATTTCTTCCTGTTGTTATCTCAGCCCATTTCTGCTCCATTCCAAACTATACCCTGCTTCTTCCACTTCCAAAAGTTCAGACGAAAAACATAATTGATTCTCCCATTCTCTATAAATTTTAATCTAAGACATCAGTATTAAACAAGCATTCATGACCGCTATGCTACTGATATACTCTGCTGGTTTCCCATCTCCTGCCAGTGTTGTACAGGTACCCACTTCTTCAGCCAAACTAGACTACTTGCTTTTTAAAAAAATGTATTTGACAGAAATGGATTCTTCCAAACCACATGTTCTATACAACCAAAGACTTATTTATTCCATATTCTCCCTGAAGTCATTTTCTTATAACCCAACAGGATCTCTGGTGCTTAGTATTTTATTCTATTGTTCCACTTAACACAAGCCCTAACACAGTGATGAGCTCATCTAACATCTTAATTGACTGCCTTTCCCAGTATGCCTTGCTTTGGAGTTATTGGCATGCTTGTCTTATCCTGTCTACTAGAGAGGATTCTATTTTATTCTTCCCTCTGTGTCTTATATGTCCTTCCAAGGGTTTGTTCTGGGCCTCAAACAGACAATCAATTAAAGCCTATTTCTTTAAATCAAAAATTATCCTAGAAAATCGACTTGCCACACCCTGAGCCCTGTTGAAAGAGAAGGGGAAGAAATAATCTCAAATATTGATCTTAAGAATGTTCCAACATCAACATTTTCATGAGTAGCCGTTCCTATTGCTCTTTAGTACAAGATTTCCTGCAAGAGACAAAGGCTTGGTTTTGCATCTAAAATGCTAAAATTGAACATTCAATAATGATAACTTATTTTTCCTTGTACTTCCTCACAAGCTAACAGCAAAATTCAAGTCTGTTTTTCATTTATTTTGGAGGCTGAGCTCATCTCCAGAGGAATGAGGTTATATATCTGACATGACAATCTTAGTTTCTTTCCCCTGAGCTAGTGAGATATATAGTCATTGATAAAGATGTTGGAGTTTCTAAAAATGCAGAGAAATATGACACCATGGCAGTGTTCCGAGTACCTTGCTTGAAACAAATAATGGTTTCACAGGTATGGGAAATATTTGCCATTCTTGTTTGTTTATATGAGGCACAGGGATCCCTTTCCACAGCAATCTACTCTAACCCTGGGTACTTTAAATCCATATTGCAAAATCTGATAGACTTTTTTTTCCATAAAATGTCTGGTAAATTAAGTAAAGATCATTGAGAAGCTATTATATGTAAATAACTTTTATATTTCCTATTGCCCAAAAAAAGCCACAACTAGAACCAGTTAGATAAAAGAACTTGTTTAGGTCTTCTGGAGACAATACTAACATTCAGGATCACTGCTGTTTACAGCAAAGGACAGCCCAAACCAAGCCAGTCCTGGGTGCTTGGATTAGCTCAGTGTTTCAGAGCTGAGCTCAGGAGACAGATGCCTAGGCTCAAATAGCAACTTCATCTCTACTAACTGCATAGCTTTAGCCAAGGTATTTAGCCTCTTTGAGCACCAAATTCTCAAGTTTAAAATAAGGATGATAGTGTTTCTTCCTCATAAGCTTATTGTGATCACTAAATTAGACTTAACATAAACTGCCCACTCCAAAGAAGCCACTCCAGCTACTTCAGCTGTCATTATTCATAGCAGTCACTGTCAAATTAAAAGAACTGATAACTATGTTTCTTTTTTTGTATTTTTGGCTCTAAAGTACCTGGGTTTCTATAGGTTTTTAAAAATAGCTTTTTGAAATAGAATTTACATACCATACACTTCACCTACGTAAAGTGTACAAGAAAATGTTTTTTAGTATATCCGTAGAGTCGTGCAACCATATTACGATTTAACTTTAGAACATTTTCGATCTATGTTTTTTGCATAGTAAATTGGTGACTTTTTTAGTTATTATACTCTGTTTGCTTTTTTACAATTCTTCCTACAGTCCCTGTAGGCCATGTTGAATAATAGAGAAAACCACGTTATTAATGGAACTGCCAGTGTTTTTTAAGTTGGAAAGGTATAAAAATTTTAATTCGTGTGAGGACAATACTGGATGAACTCTGTCTTCCTGGCTATCTCATTGGAGATCTAAGATTAATTAATCTGGACAGAGGAAAGCAATGGCCTAATTGTTGCTTTTTTCAACAGTTGTGTTGTAGGTTGGACTCATGCCCTTAGACTCATGACCTGGACTCATGCCTGGACTCAGGCTCTAGACTCATGACCTGGACTCGTGCCCTTATCCAAATATACATATATTTTTAAAGGGCTTGGTAAAGGGGAGACTACGACCCTATATTCCTAGGTGTTGTAGAGAACAGTAATAAAATGTCACAGGATGAGCAATCATAAATATGTTTAAAATTCTGAGATCTGATGGACAGCTCTGGGTAAAAAGTGCTTTGAGGTACACTCTGTAGGAGGAAATAAGCATAATGCTGTTTATTCCCTCACTTGGCTAAGCACGGATTGACTGAAGCCAGCTGGTTATGCGTAGATATTTGAGGGAGAGGGCTGCTTAGTGTCAGCCTGAATGGGGCACAGGATGCGAGTACCTGGGCAGGAATTAAACCCTAGAGATAGCATTCCAAGGTCATGGTTCTGAAGTCGAGGTGGGATGGGCTGAAAATGAGATCAAATGGCAAGTGAAGGAAAACTGGAACCACTTCACAAACCTGCCAGGTCCCGCTCTGTTCAAAACACCCACAAACACACATCAATCCATATTCGAAATCCTTGATTCATGCATGCAGATTAAAAGCATACTGGACTTTGATATTTTTAAAACAAGTCAGTAGGTTCAGAAAAGCTGAACATGTATATTGTTGCCAGTCCCCAGAAGTTTCTTGGACTATTTCCGGCAACAGCTGCATAAATATTTCTTACATTGGCTGCCAGCCCCACCCCATTTCTTTGCAGGAAAGACCAGATTTTTTTTCTTTCCAGCTCAGTTTACTGCTTGTATCTCCTGTGTACTGACTGAAGAACATTATTTCTAGGAATGTTCCAAACATAACTATGACTCCTGGCACCTAACAAGGTCCTTCCCAAACAACTTTTCTCCTTCCTTGTCTGGCTTACTCCTGTTCACTCTCCAAGACTTAGCTCAGAATATTCAGTATCGAGAAGTAAGAAGGACCCACACAAATAAAACCATAAGCATTTAGTAAGCAACACAAAGAAACACTGGAACCAGTGGGCAAAATACCAATTTAATGGAAACAAAAACTAAAAATTATGAAGATATCAATTTCTCCTAATAGGAGCAATTCTCTGTAATGACAATCAAAATCTGAATAAGCTTGTTAGGGATTGAAAACATGACCCTAAAGCTCATCTAGAAAAATAAAAATGCTAGAAGAATCAGGAAAAACCTGAAAAAGAATAAGAGAACTTGTCCACATATGTTATAAAGCTAGCATTGGTACTGACCTATACATTTCTAGACTTTACTGAGTGTAACAGAATAGTCTAGAAATAATCTCACATAACATGAATTTGATACCCAATAATAGCTACTATTTAGTGAACTCTCAGTATGTGCCATGTATCCTACTAAGCCCTTTATAAATAATAACGTATGCAGTCCTGACAACTCCAATAGGTGGCTACTCTTATTACCCCCATTTTATATAGGAGAAATCAGGTTCGCCCAGTAATAAGTAATGAAGCCAGAATTTGGACCCAGGTGGCCTAACTCCAAGACCTGTTCTCTTAATCACTGTATCACTATGCTGTATTTTAAATTAAGGGAAAGAGATCACTCAACATAGGTGACTAACAGGAACTCTATCTCACATTTTATATCAGAGTTGATTCTAGATGGATTATAAGTATTTAAATATGGAAAAAAACCTCTAAAAGTAATAGAAAAAATACGGGCTTTTTGATGTGGAGAGGCCTTTTGACAGCCCCCACAAAAGTCAAAATCAAAATAGAAAAGACTGATTAACCTGACACATATTTTCAAACCATATAAGAGTCAAACAAGGAAGTGAAATAATGATTATAGTATATATGACAAGCAAACATTAACATCCCTAGCATACAAAGATCTTTTACAAATCAACCAGATGGTGATAAACATGCCAATAAGAAAGCTATACATGTTATTCACAAAAACAAATAAAATAGGTTAAAAAATGTAAAAAATGTTTAAACTTACTAATGATTAATGAAATGCACATTCAAATAAAAAGACCACTTTTCATTTATCAGATTGGCAAAGACATGATAGATAAAATTTAATGTTGACAAAGGCAAAGGAAAACATGGAATTTGTATTTGCAAACTTTTCTGGAGATCAGTTTGGCATTTGTGAATCAAAATTTCAAATGTGTATAACATGATCTAGTAATTCTTCCAGAGAATTATCTGTGGAAATAATTGCCCAAGTATCCAAAGATATAGGTGTATATACAATGATATTAAATATGGCATTATTCAAAACAGTAAAAAAAAACAGGAAAGAACTTAATTGAACTTTAATAAAGGACTAGGTAGACAAATTGAGGCACAAAATATAATGGAATACTATATAGACATGAAAGGAGATGTAATTCTAAATTCATTGATCTGGAAAGATGTCCAGGATATATTGTTAAATAAAAAGCAAATCAGGATACTGAATAACACATGGAATATGGCCACGTTTATATAAAATTATGTCTACACACACACACCTGGAAAGGTACTCACCAAAATGTCAGTTAGGATTATCTCAAGGTAAAGAGATTTGGGGTGAGTTTTACTCTGTTTATATTTTCATGTATTATTCAGAATTTTTAAATGAGCAAATAAATACCATTAGACAAAGAAACAGAAGATGCACAACTGAAATATTGCCTTTTCTAGGAAGCCTTCCCTAACTCCAAGTTGTTGTAAATGTTGCCCTCTGACCTCCCATAGCACCCAATGAACACCTCAGCCACAGCAAATTCACATTACAGTGTGAAGATATTATTAATATGTGTTGCTTTTCCCCACTAAATTACCAGATCTTGAATATCCCTGATATCTTTATTTTTCATTCACCAAACTCAGGCCCATAGCAAGCACCCAATGACTCAAACTATTTGGAAACTCGAGTCCTGTAAAGTGGTATATTGTGCGGGACAGTAGGTGTGAGTTTTATGAGATGAGGATAGTTAATTTCAATAGTTTGAATGAGATAAACTGTGGAGAAATGCAGAGTAATGGCCTCCTTTTTTAATGGACCTATCTACCTTCAAGCAAGATACAGGGTCTCAATAAATTAACTAACATCCTTCAGAATCCTTCTTGTGAGGACTACTGTGTAAATCTTAACAATGACTGACACTGATTTGCTACTGAAAACATGTCTACTCTAGAACTCTCACTTTCTGCATCTGCAAACTGGAAATGAAATAATTCACCAAGCAGCAAGCATCTGCCTCCAATGATTGGTGATGAGGAACTAGCTAACAGTGCTTTCTCCAGGTCTCTGCTTCATTTCAATTCCACAATTTCCTGGAAACTCTATGTCTATTTTGACACTGAAAAACAATGTTTTGGCACTGAGTGACACAAAACGGTTTCACAATAAGCTCCTCTTAGCAGTCTGTTGAGTTCATCATGTGAGTTTTTCCTTTAGCCAGATTACAAATTATATTCTGGGGTTAGTACTTTGAATTATATTAATAGATGTGGATTTCAGGTAGAAAATGGTCTCTAATTAGTAACTATTATTAGATATGCACATGAAATATAAAATACTGGAAAAGGGGAGTAGTTCATTTGTATTTACAAATGAACAGTGTAAGTTGTTCTCTCAATAATTCAATCATTGGGTTCATTAGGAATTGTATTTGAGAAGAATGAGCTTATAAATAAATGTATAGATAAAAAAAACACCTTAGGTATTTATTAGGATCTGCTAGAGTGGCTGATGTTAGGTCAGCTACATCTAATTCTCAATACTACTGATATCTCTCTATTTCTATTTCCCCAAAAGTAAAAAGGAGTCTTCTAATTGAAATTAGTTAAAAACGGAGAGACCTAAACTCCATATCCAAACTGGTAATGTGTTCATAAACACATTCTAGAGAACTGTGTTGGGTTTGTGGTGATGGTGGTGGTGCTGCTTATCAAAATTCAAACAGAACAAAATGGTAGCAAATGAAAAGTTACAGTTACACCCTTTATTACACCACCTAGAGATAATCCCTTCACATTATTCTTGGTTCTTTAGGTAGTAGCCTCATCCTCAGGCTCTTTCCCTCTGTTTAGGAGAATGTGAGTTTTACACTCTCCGCCAGCCAATGAAAGCACCAGCTTTTCATAATCGCGTGAACACTGTGACTCTTGTTTTATAAATATTGACACTGAAAGGTCAATAGATGTCTTCCTGAGTGTTCATTTACTTAATCATTTGGAAATTAAGCTAGAATTTCTACAACGTGTTACCTAAAGCACGTGTCATCACTTTGAACTTAACATAAAACTGTTTGTAAGACCTGTATGCATTTACTTACCAATAGTCCAAAAGCCTTCAGAAATGTAAAACATTGAGAAATAAATAAATAAAATACTGCCAGAAAAAAAAAGAGAGTGAAAATTAAAGAAAGGATGACTAGAAATGGGAAGGGTAAAAAAGAAGTACCAGATACAAATAACCTACAATCTATAGGCAACACAACTGCATTTGATGAAAATAATAAAACATGATTTAGTACACATTGTGACATATGTTTACATTACAAATACTGCAATTAACTTAGAGTTCCCAGGTCACAGTCTTTTCCTTCCACTTCACACAAATGCACTTCTCACTTTCAAAAGAAGGCAATCTGCTACATATTTCGTCAACTCAATGACTATTAATATCATAACATTAGGCTTTTGACAAAGTCTGCTCCTGCTTTCCTAGACTTGTATTCCTCAATGAACAGTGTAAGTTGTTCTGTCAATAATTCAACCAGCCCAGCCAGCGTGGCTCTGTGGTTGCGCATCGACCTATGAACCAGGCGATCACGGTTTGATGATCCAGGCGGTCACGGTTCGATTCCCGGTCAGGGCACAGGCCTGGGTTGCGGGCTCGATCCCCAGTGGGGGCCTGCAGGAGGCAGCCGATCAATGATGACTCATCATTGATGTTTCTCTCTCTCCCTTTCCCTTCCTCTCCCTGTGAAATCAATAAAAAATAATAATAATTCAACCATTGGGTTCATTAGGGATTGTATTGAAGAAGAATGAGCTTGTTAATAAATATATAAATAAAAGACTTAGGCAGTTATTAGGATCTGCTGGAGTGGCTGATGTTAAGCCAGCTACATTAATTCTCAATACTACTAATATCTATTTCTTCATTTAGCAACTAAGACAGTAACTCAATGAGTCGCCGTGACAGAGAAGTAATTCATTTCACACTACTTGCTGCTTTTTTCCTAACCTTCTCCCAGGTTTTGGTGGTTACTCTATACTTTGTAGCTCTTTTATTGATCACATAATTCATGTCATATGAACTATTTCATAATTTCACATATTTTTAAATAATATAATTCATATAATTTCAAATAATATGCTTAAATTCCCTTAATTGTTACATAATTTTAAAGCAGTATCTTAATTCTTTCTCTAAAAGGAGGAAATAAGAACCTTACACTATCCTCCACCTCTTCTCTACCCCCAACTCCCAGGTGTTGTCAACTACACCAGGACTTTGCAATGATCAGTATTTATAGTATTTACATTTACAGACCCCCTTGTCTTTGATTTATAACTTTATTAAAAAGATTCTGAGCTTTGTTTAAAGGCTAATTCTGAAAACTAAAAACGAATAGCACATAGGACATTATTATTAGTTTATATTATTCATAGCAAAATCAAGTATTATGATTGGACCTCAGGAGAAAGAAATGTAATCTTATGTAAGAAAAACTTTGCCAAAGAAAATGATGTAAGAATCAAAGTAAAATTAATTTCCTTGTCTTTTACTCCAACAAGTCCTCAGAATCATGCCACAGTTTACTATGTTTCCTATATAGAAATGACTTTCTGGTACAAGTTTCTCAACTACAAACGAAAGTTTCTATTGCCTTTTTTTCTATTAGACAAGAAACATATGAACTCTTCAGTATATCATTAAAGTAATTCAGTTCCTCCTCCTTCCCTCTCCCCTCCCCTTCATCTCCTCCATTTTTCTGCTACTTCTTACTTGATTTCTCAATAGAAAGATATTTGACATCCTGGATTAATCTTTAAGGTCACTTATTTTTCTCTCATGCCTTATTTTTGCCTCTTTGCTGTACTTTTAAATCCATCTTTTTATTGAATTTTGTGAGGCAACCATATATTTTTTTAAATTTTTTATTGATTTTAGAGAGAGAGGAAGGGAGAGGGAGAGAGATAGAAACATCAATGAGAGAGAAACACCGACCGGCTGCCTCCTGCACACCCTCTACTGGGGATCAAGCCTGCAACCTGGGCATGTGCCCTGACCGGGAATCAGACCAGTGACCTCTTGTCTTGGTGCATGGGTCGACACTCAACCGCTGAGCAACACTGGCTGGGCGGGGCAACCATATTTTTAATTTCCAGTAAGTTCCTCATGTTTCTTTTTTGCGTAAGATTTTGTACTTGCTTTATAGATATTCCTTTTTTAATTTCTCTGAGGCTATTAACTAGAATTGAAAAAAAATTGTTTCTTACCTGAATTATCTGGGTTCTTTCTGGTCTATCGTTTTACTTATTCATCTTAGTCCTATTGTTCGGTGCTGTTGGTTTTCCCCCAATATCCGGTCATCATTATTTATTTATTCATACTTAGGAAAGAAAGGCTAGGTTGATGAATTCAGGTAGCTTATGCGGATTTCCTCTACTGTTGAGTAGATTGTTTTTCCCCAAAAGATATCACTCTGGCTGGGAGGATTTCTACAAGTGGGCATGTCACTAGGTGGTCATCTTTAAGATACGTGAGCAGAAAACACAAAGCAACCGGGGTTTCACGTCCAGTACGGAAGAAGGAGGGCTTTTGTGCTGGGGCCTGTCCCTGGCTGAAGCATCGCCCTCCCCAGGGCGGGCAGGCCCGGGCGTCTCCACGCGGCCCCTGCCCCGGCCCCCGGCCCCCGGCCCGGCGGCGCTCCCCGGGCAGCTCCCACCTGCGCGTCAGCCTTCTGGGCGGGGGCCTGTACGTGAGCTGTTCTCGTTGCTTTCTTTATGCCAGGAATTTGTCTGCGATCTGTTCAATTCTACCCCACCTGTCCTCAAAGGAACAAGCGGAGGGGCTGGGCCACCTTCTGCCGTCGTTCCAGTGGCACTGGAAGAGGAAGGATGGGCACGTAGATGTGCTCTGACTGCCCGACTCTCCGGGACTAAACACTCGTGCCGTGACTTTCCTCTGTTCTTCCCAAGACCACCCTCCCTCCTTCCCTCCCTCCCTCCTTCCCTCCCTCCCTCCTTCCCTCCCTCCCTCCCTCCCTCCTTCCTTCCTTCCTTCCTTCCTTCCTTCCTTCCTTCCTTCCTTCCTTCCTTCCTTCCTTCCTTCCTTCCTTCCTTCCTTCCTTCCTTCCTTCTTCCTCTCGCCATCCTTCTGCCCTGTTTCTCTCTCCTTCTTTTCTAGATAGACCCAGAAGTCTATAAAATAATATTAGACTTTTAATTCCTCTTTTTCTTCTCATAGAGGTTCTTTATAATGCCCACAGTGGAAATCTAAGCTATTTGTTTTACAAAGAACTGAAACTAAACTTAATTCAGTGTCTTTTTCTTCTAGATAGTTCTCTTTGTTAACTTCCACTGTCAAAGTGAATATGTCACATCTGAAAAAAAATAAACATGTAAAATTAATTGGTAACAATAAATTATGTTGAAACATAATATCCTCAATTTTTTTCTCATATGAATTTAAGAAATACTTTATTGAGAACTATATATATCAAGTACTGGGCTAAGAGTGCTAATCCCCTAAGAGAGAGGTATTAATATTCCCATCATGCAAACAAAGAAGTTCAGGAAAACTAAACAATTTGCCCAAGAGCACAGAAGCTAGTAATTGGCAAGGCCAGCATTTGGACTCGGGTCCCTGCCACTCCGAGCCGTTTCCCCAGTCCACCTCACAGAGGCACTAGGGAAGCCCACAGTATGGTAAGTACTGCACAAGGACCAACCAAGCCGTCTGAAACTTGTGACATCTTAAGTATTGCAAGAAACTTTAGCTCCCTGGAAACTCAATTAGAAACCCACATGTTCAACGAATCAGTTAGTAGAGTTTTGCTCATTTCACTGTGTAAGTTGAAATGTTTGCCATGAACAAATAGACCCCTTAAGGATATTACGGATTTTCTGAACCTGCCCCTTAGAAAAAGCTCATGCTGGGGCCGTGTGGTAGGGAGGAGAGAAGGAGCCTTTAGAGAGAGACAGAAGTAGGTTTAGAATCCGCCTGCCACTTACAGCTGTGGAAGCACGAGACACTTATTCCAAGACGCAGTGTCCTCACCTATAAAGCTTATATAATATCGTTTTCACTGAGTTAAGTGAATGAAGCGCTGAGAAATAAAAGATGTTTAAATGTTAGTTCCTTCCATGTATTATCTTTTACTTAAATACCTTAGAATAAACAGATAAGAAGATATATATCTATTTGGTCAACACATTGTACTAAATAAAAATTAAATCTACCATTGGACAGCCATTCTTCTTAGAATATTATTACATCAAGTTCAAATATTAGTTTAGGTTTGATTTACCATATGACTATGTCCTACTTATTAGGAATTACTTATTGTAAGGTCTTTGAAAATGAGTTCTGCAAAACATTGATCTTTCCTGAGGTGTTTTAGTTACAATAAGGCATATTTATCCACTTAACATCTTCAATATATTTAATTCAATTAACTTTTGTATTATCATCAAAAGTTATTATATATATATAACTGCACACACCACTTAAGGACAACTATTCTCTAAGACACATTTAAACTAAGTGTTTCTAGAACTTTCACGTGTACTTTTCTCCCAGTAAAATGCAATAAGGACTAACTCACCCAGGGGCCAGGGTGAAGAACATGGAAAGCAAGCATGTACTTGTACTTTGAACTCCTCTTTGTTAATTCTTTAGATAAAATGCTTGCTCCCTTTTGGACTTGGAAAATGTAAACAAATTTCCATATACGGTAAAAAGTCACTTAACTTTTCAAGTTTGGCTAAACGTAGCCAGGTCAGACTGGTTTGTGATAAACGTCACAAGGTTCTTCTAACATTTTGATTCTATTCTTGAATTGCTATTTTGTAAAACAAAAATGTTCTAATAGCAAAGACTCTTCTGAAAGGTGAACCAAAAGAGAAAAAAAGACATTCGTTTTTTTAAAGCAATGTTTAGCTGAAGTAATAAAGGGTTTCAAGTGTCGTTTGGGAGGGAAACGGTAACACTCAGCAGTCTTCAGTCTTGGCCGAAAGGAGTCTCAGACTAAATTTATTTCTCAGTCATAATAACATGTTAGACTAGGTAATTTGTATATCCACTTCTATGTTTTTAAATTTTTTAATTACTCTCTTCTATAGTTTAAAAAATTTTAATTACTATATCAAGAGTCTTAATGCAAACATGACTTTAACCCTGAGAATTCTGGGGGGGAAATGCATTGATTGATCAGTCAACAGATATAGATGTCAATATAATCTTAGCAAACAAGCCAAATGAGAACATAGTTATTGTTTATAACTTCATTTAGAAGAAACTCTCTATGAATGTAAAGATACATTCAACTGTTCCCAGTGAGTACTTCTGAGAATTCAGGGAGTGGGACAGAAAGAGCAGCTCTGGACAACTTAAAACTCTGTGCTTTCTTTTTAAAACAGGAGCATACTAGGCTTACCATTCAGGCAAACTTTTAAAGTTTTTATTATTAAATAATAATTATCCTTTAACCCATCAGTGCAAACCACACACAGAATAAAGAACTAGTATGGGGCAGAATTCTCACTGAGTGCAATATGGCAGGTAATAAATGAAGAGATTTTATTTTTAAATGCCTAGTGGTTCAATATTTTTTACCACAAATGTTTGTCCAGTTCTCCCTTGTTCTCTACACCCCACAATTTTTGTATGTATATCTCCTCCACTGTATTCAAGTCATTCTCTTGTTCACAAACCAGCCTCTTAGAGAAAAGCTAAAAAAATGGCAGCCCATGGGTCACTCACAGGCAGCCCACAGATGTATTTGTATTTGACCAGAAAATCATTTTTAAATTAGTTGCCAGTACGTATAATTTTGTGGAGATTTAACGCCAAACTTCAGATCCCCAGCTCCTCTTGCCTGCTGTCCAGTTCGCCGTAGCTCTAAGCCCACTCTGCTGCCTCCCAACAGCTCTTCAAATGCCATGCTCCCCTTAGCAGCCCTCTGGCATTGCTTTTTGTTTTATGTTAAATAGGAAAGTAATTTCTTACTTACACCCTTGTCTTCCTTTCTTAAAAAAGGGGATCGGTAATGAAAGGAGTATCAAGCAAGTCCAATGTTTCAAGTAAAAAATAAAAATAAAAATGCGACTAGGCATCTCTTTATGGAAATGAATCCAGCTAGCATTGCTGTGGTTCATAGGCCACCAAAGGATGTCCGTGCTGAAAGATATTAATAACCACGAGGAGGAGACTGCATGGAAGAGCAAAAAGCATGAAAAAAATGTGAGGAATTTGTTTCTAAGTGGGAACATATTTAAATGTGATCCTGGAGTGAAATGCAATCACACGTTAAATGAAAGACTGTTTTTCTTATATCTAATCTACTTCACTCACTTGTATTACCAAATTGACGTTGTATTTGAGTTTGTCTCCCATTTAGAAACACACCCAGACACAGAGAGATACCCACCTCATCATCCACACCCGTCCTACTTCTGTGCCCTTCGGCAATAAACAGCAAAGGCTGCCCAGCCCAGCAGATTCTTTCCCTTCCCTCTTCCTGCTCTGAACAGTATTCTGCAGAAAGGAGGCAGCTGTGAAAACTCCTATTAACGCCGCAATTTCATGCTCCTTCCTCTTACACAGGCCCGCTCTCTCTAAGCCCACAGTCTGCCAAAATGCCCATATTTAGAGCCGAGACCTTCCTTTGCTAATATGTTTCTATTCATTTTACAAGGTCACAGGCCCTCAGTCACAGCCACAAACACTCAGGGCAGATCTCCAGCCCCAGCTCAGGCCCTGTGGGAGAGAGCAAGTGACCTGTTCAAGTCAGCAGCCGAACAGGGGCATCTGCAGTCTGTTCAAAAGTCACGAGCAGGTTAGTAGCTACAGGGTGACGCTAAAAGTTCCCAAGCTCCCAATTTTAGGGGAAAGAAAAGGAGCCTCTGATCAACCATGTCTGAGTCATAGCTGCATCCCAGGGCCATAAATTTGGGGCATAAATCAGTAAACATTTGTTGAATGTAGAATGCGGCTCTACTCTCTCTCTCTGGACTATCAGCAGGAATCTATTTTAACTGTCATTAGTTAGGATCAACTTTTAATAATATAATACCATGTCATCTTCTAGTCCACAAAGTGCTTCCATATGATTTGCCTCAACAAGGAAAGTTGTGAGGTATGCAGAGTTGGTTTTATACTACCATATTCAATTTACAGAAGAGAAAATAGAACTCGGGGAGCTTAATGTGGTTTGTCAGAGTCAAAGAAACAGTACTGGGCCTCGTGTTTACTACAGTTTTACCCAAGCCACCATAAACTAGAGGTAACACTAAAAATGGTGAGTCATTGTGAAACTGTAGCCCTTTGTAGAGAAAAAAATACATTATCCAAAACACATGATCTGTAACAAAAGCAATTTTAAATAATTAAAGAACACAATTGAGGACAAAGAAATCAGGATTTTAAAAACATTTTTATATAGAAATATTTTACAAAGATTTTACAACGTAGCAACTCATTATGTCATACCATAAAAGAAGAAAAAGACTGAACCATAAGGATTAAGAAAGTGCTCATAGCAACGTATTGCAGTCTCCATGAAAGTGCATAAACGGTTAAGGCAAAGTACCATGTTGGTACTGGCATGTTGCAAAAGGACTTGTAAAACAGTTTTAAAAAATATATACAAACATATTTTTTCCCCTCCATTCTTTTCAGAGACATTTAAAAGGAATACATTTAGGAACAGTCTTGCTCTACAACTAGGCAAAAGTAACTCCCGGGTACAAAACAGTAAAAGTAAAAATTCTCTACCTCGCTGTGTTCAATTAAATCAAGAGATTGACAAAACAAAACCTTCCCAAGTGTGGGCTTGCTTTCTATAGTTAACCTGCCAGGCAGAAAGCTGACTCCCTCATAGTCTAACATAGAGATCATTAATGAGTGTGGCGGGAGTTAAATGCAGATCTTTGCCCTTCTGTGCGACTTTCAGCTTCTAGTTTCTGTGGCCCAACTATTGGCATATTGAAGTTACTGTGCATGCACTGTGCTATAAATCTACTCTGCAGCTTTGCTTCTACCTGCAGCTTACATGATAGCCATTTTACAAAGTGCTGCATATACTAATACAATATTTTGCACTGATAGTAAAAATACCAAGGTGGTCTCTAAAGTTAAACCATAACCCTATTAGAGAATTCTAGTGAAATATTTTGTTTTCCACACATATACAAATCCGTTAAGGTTGATAGGATCAATAAGGATAATACTGGTTATCAAACTTTAATCTTCATGTTTGGCATAGAATTTGTTTTTATAATATAACAGAATAAAATACCAAAAAAAAGTAAATTAGCTAGACTTGAACAAGAGTGAGTTTTAGGGAAAACTGACATCTGAATTCTAGTACAGATAATAAAATATCTGCCCAAAAATAACTTAATTCACACTCTCTTATGTAAAATTTTATCTACTCATGAGAAATAGGGAAAATCAGTGTTGGCATTTAGTCTCCATGTCTAAAATTTTCTCTTTTCCTACCTTTTTTTCCATCCTTAACGTAAGGGAAGTTAACCAGTTCATTCAGCTGACTTAGGTTTCCTAAATAGCTTTTAGCCCTCAAGATACAGGTGTGGTAAAACCAGAGAGAGATGCCCAGCCATTTATTGGAATTCTGAAGTAAAAATAAGCACATGTGCTCTACATAATCTAGTAACAAGCATAAAAACAGCTAACTGTATTACACAACAGATGTGTTAGCTTCATTTTCATTCGTAACTTCTTTTTCAACAGGACCACAGACAAAAAGCTTGTTGCCCAGAATTTTCTGGGCAAATCGGAAATACATGATGTGGCCCATTGCCACAAAGGAGACTGAAATCAACACAAGCAAGCCAAAAGCTTCAGGGTTCGGAGCCAGGATGACCATGATGAAATGCAGAAGATCAAGAAGATAGTTCATGGAGTTCTGTACACCATTTATAATGCCTCTTTCAGATTCAATTACATTCTCCTGCAGCAACTGTGTCACAGTTAAATCAAAGGACCAAAGACCTATAATAAAAGATATTTTTTTAGAGATGGTCAGTCTCTAAAGTTTATAGCCATATATTTCAGATTTATAGGTTAAAAGTCTGTTGATATGTGAAAAATACACATTTTAGCCCTATTACTTTAAAGTCACCATATGTATGTTTATCATAGCCTTGCCTTAGAGAATTATTTTTCATTAATAAATACCAGGTTATTAGTGGCTCTAAGAAATGATATTTATAGCCACCAGACAAAAATAAGTCTAATCTACAAACTTCTTAATTCTGTTTTTCTGTGATTATTCATACTATGAAAGCAAAACTCTGAAATCAGAGACATAATTCTCTGTTAAGTACAGTCATGTGCCGAACAATGTTATGGCCAATGACAAACTGCATATCCAACGGTGGTCCCATACAGTTATGCTAGAGCTGAAAACTTCATATTGCCCAGTGACCGTTGCCCAGCGCCATGGTAACGTGGTAGCACTATGTGTTGCACGTTTGTGGTGATGCTGTGTAAACAAATCTCCTGCACTTCCAGATGTATAAAAAAATATAGCACATACAATTATGCACAGTACACAATACTCGATAATGATAATAAATGACTGAGTTACTGGTTTATGTATTTACTATACCCTACCTTTTCTCCTTATTTTAAAGTGTACTTTCTACGTATTAAAAAAAAAAAAAGTTTGCTGTGAAACAGCGTGTTGCGTTATGCTGGCAGCAGCCTCACATATCTCAAGTTTCCAAAACTCTGATTGCATCATTTTCTCTTGTGCTTAATTTAATCTGGTGTTGTTTTGCACAGTAACATGCTGTTCAGGCTTGTAACCCAGGAGTAACAGGCTACACCATACAGCGTAGGCTATGCCATCTAGGTTTGTGTAAGTGAGCTCTACCATGTTCACACAACGAAACCACCTACCAGCACATTTCTCAGCAAGTGTCCCCCTCGTTAAGCAGCGTATGACTGCACTAGTATTTTTCAAGTTTAAAATGAACTGACCCATATATTGTTATGGTTAAAGTGTAAGGAAACTTTAAACCATTATTACATTTACTGCTTGGGTTCTAAAGCCCCTGCAATAAAGCTGTCTTACTTGAATATTAATGTCTTTGATAAATTAATAAACTGCTTGTATCACAAGATAAAAATACGGTTTCATTTCAAGAATGAATTCAGGACGAGATAATTCATCAGCACTCTATTAATGATTACTTAAATTTTGCCTTGTAAGAAGTCTTTACATTATGTTTCTTTCCAAGGCTATAAAATCCATTTGTTTGGCAAAGTGTACAATAAATACACATCAGCTAGAGAGGACCTTGGAAAGATTATTTTTTCTAACTACCATGTCTTTTTTAAAAATTTAAACCAAAAAAAAGTACCAACTTATTTTTTGCCATGTACCATAGACATAGCCTCTAAATTATAGTCCTTTTGGTAGAGTTATAGCAATATAAACTCTAAATTACCAAATGGCAATATAATTATCATAGCTAATCTCTTTTTAGAAGTTAATTAAATAACATTAAAAAAGTCATACTTAGCCATGGATACACAATAGTTCGGGCAAGGCCTGGGGAGGGGTTGGCAGTGGGATGGAGGGGGTCAATGGGGAGGAAAGGGGGACATATGTAATACTTTCAACAATAGAGATAAATTTAAAAATATTATTTAAAAGAGTAATACTTAAAATATTTAGAAAAAATTTTCAAGCTCCAATCATTTTTTATAAAAGTGCAAATACCATGTTTTAAACTATAAAATAAAAATTTCATAATAAAAGACTGGATTATATATAGGATGAACAGTGGGTTTTGCTTAAATTAACGTTCAGGGAATATTGTTGTATTCTCTGAACCCATATTGCAAAAAGATACTTTAGTTCATTCACACACAAAAGGAGATATCTTACCAATTCTAGCAGCAATGACGCCTGCAAACAGCAGACTGACAGAGATTATGGACTCAGAGGTAAGATTCATCTCCAGGGCAACATCAGTAGAAACAGACCCGTTTGACATGTGCATTTCAGTTGTAAAGATGGTTTCAGGTGAGTCTGTAGGCATTGTGGACAGTGGCTCTGCTTGAATGAACCTAGAACGGATGTCTTTAAAAGGAGAAACAGACAAGTCCAAAGGGCTTCCAGGCATGAACACGGAGATCGCACACAAGATCAAACAGGAAAGCTGTGCAAATCCTGAGATCAGACCTGTCCGAACCAGGCCACATTTTCGACGTAGCCAAGTAAAAGCCACAGTTCCCATTATTCCAGTTATGGCTGATGCTCCCATCAAAATACTAAGGATGGACCCACTCAGCCCCTGAGTGTAGGCATACCCTGTAGTGATGCAATCAAAGCCCAGGACAGTCATATAGAGGAAAGCAAGACCCATGCCTGCCAGAAACACTGGCTGATTGTAATAGGAGACCCATCCATCTCGGAAGGTGCGGAAGGGCTCAGCCATCTGGGAGGCACAGCTTGCATCTTGCTCATGTTCAAGCTCATGGATGTTAGGGTCTTTGTCACCCATTAGATGAGTTCCCTCCAAGGATTTTGGCTCAGTTTCTGTTAATAAAGTACATCATTATTTAGAGGAGAGGGCATGGGGAAAGCAGCCAATTATTTTACATGGTATTTTTTCTTCTCTTTCCCTCCCCCTTGGTACCCTTGGCTACTACAATATGTTTTTTTTTTTTTCTAATCTAAGAATTACAGCCAAGAAACAGTCTCCAAGTAGCAACTACATTAAATAAACAAAATACTATTGACTTCAATTGCTCACGTGCTCTTTGAAATTATACTCCCACCAAAGTAAAACTCATCAGATCAAAATACAATGATTGCCTAGAAAAACAAAGCATCTTATTTTCTGGGGCCTTGTTAAGATTCCATTTGTCCAAAAGCCCATCTTCCTCTTCTTGGGAAAGATCCACCTTCATGTCCTCACTCCCTTCCACTGCCTTACAAATCACCTCAAATGGCACTTAACTCCTAAGAATTGTTGTTCTCATTTTTCTTCCCATTCCTATAGCTTAATTCTTCCTAGCCACCCCCCCCAATTAACTGCCCCTCTGTGTCTACTACTCACATTAAGGAAAAGGGTCAGGGGTCCCATTCCAACCCTTTGAGGTCCCAGAGTCCTTCCTCAGACCCTCAAAAACCTGGGGTTTTTTTACCTACCAAAGTGATATATTTAGCCTCACGTAGGCCTTCGGTGGTAATAAAATCTGATATAAATTCAAAACACTTTGGTCTTCACCAACATTTAAGGTCTGGATATCAGAATAAAAGAATTGATCATTGTGTTGAATTTACCTTTGTGTAAATTCAGCTGTTTCAACTCAGCTTCTTCTACTTTAAGAGTTGCTTTCACAGCTAAAGCAGGGGTTTTCTGGTAAACCTTCCAGAGCAGAAAGTACTCCACACACATGGACACCAAATTCCATCCAGAAATGAAACCACAGCCAATGACCGCAGAGCCAAATGTCATAATCTGGCCAACAGCCATGGGAGCCAAGATGTTGGTTAACTGGTCAATCCTTCGAACTGTAGCATTCATATCTACAGAGGTAGGTGAAAGATGCAGATAAGTGTGTAAACCTATGGGAGAGACTGCCACTTACATAATACAAATTCAGAGACCAAGCGTGTAGATTCCTGACATAAATTTCTAAAAGCACTCTATGAGCAAACCATAACCATTTTCTTAGAAAGTTATTTGTTGTTTGGATCAAGTCATAATATATTTTCCTCAAAAGTCATAATTCCCTTGGGATTGTATAAAACAGTCTAAGATCAGCTTTTAAGATGAATACAATTGTGACTCTGCATTCATTTTATTTTCAACAAACATTTATTAAATGCCTATTATGAGCTGGGCACCATTTAGCACTATAAAGAAAATGAAGAATATCCTTCTGTCTTCATGGAGTTTACATTCCCATGGGGAAAGAAAGACAATAAATTGGCAAGCCTACAAATACATAGTACATCAGATGGTCATTAAGTATTATGGTGAAAAAGAAAGCAGAAATGGGGCATGGAGGTCGCTCAGGGAAAAAGGGACACTTTAGTTTTAAACACGGCAAGGTCAGGGAAGAGCTCAATGAAAAAGAGGGAGCATCGCAGCAAAGACAGGAAGTAGCGGCAAACAAAACAGTGAGTCATGCGGACTTTGGTGAAAAAAGAATCCCAAACCAAGGGGAGCACAAAAGTCCTGGGGCGAGAGGAGCATGCCAGAGTGTTTGTTAGAGGAACAGCAAGGAGGCCAGTAGGACTGGAGCAGAGTAAGAAAGGGAAAGGATAGGAAAAGATGAGGTCAGAGAGAGAGGGCAGACTGGCCCACTCATGTAAGGTTCTTGTGACATTACATGGAAATAACTTTTACACAGAATGAAACCATTGGAAGCTTATTGTCAAAGAAATGGTGCAGTCTGACATAGTTTTAAAGGTGCCCTTTAGCTGCTGTGCTGAGAAAAGACTGCAGAGTAAGAATGAAGGGTACGTCAGACAAGAATAGAGGCAAGGAGACAAATGGGAGATGATGGCAGCATGGACCAGGATATAAAAATGAAGATGGAGAAACAGACACTGGATGTACTATACAGGTAAAATCTCGAAGACTTGCAAAAAGATTAGATATGTTGTATGACAGAAAGAGAGGAATTAGGAATGGCTCTAAATCTTTTTTCCTGAGCAGCTCCTGGGAAGACAGAGTTGTCACTTAACTGAGAAAGGGGAAAGACTTCAGAAGAGTTAGGTTTGGGGCAAAAGAACAAACATTTGGTTCTAGAGATTTTGATTCTGATAGTTCCACTGACATTCAAGAGGCCACATGAGGCAGAGTTTGGTTTCAGGGAAGAGTATACGCTATTTTGCAAGTCATCAGCTGGTAGGTTTTAAATGTAATGAGACTAGATGAGATCATCATGGGAGTGAGTGTAGATCAAGAAGAGAAAGGGTCTGAAAACTGAGTCCTGAGCATGCAACTTTTTGGAGGTCAGGAAGATGAGGAGGAACTAGCCAAAGAGGAGAAAGACCAGGAGAGCATGGCATCCTAGAAGCTAAAACGTAACAGTGTTTCCAAGATAAGGGAGTAATTGACTGGAAAGGGCTGCTAAGTCAGGAAATGAGCACTGAGAAGATGCTCCGGACTGGTCACATGGAAGGTAATGAGGACTTCCAAAGGAGCAGTTCTGCTAGAGCAGAAAGGACAGATGCTTGGTTGAAGTTGGTTTAAGAGACTGATGCCAACTCCAGGGGACACCATGTATGTTACAATGAGTGAGTGGCATGGCCAGCATTCACAATGTAAATGTTGCTCCCCTGGCATTATGGAATAAGGCCCTGACCAAGGGCAGGGACTGGAAAGAGTGAGCAAAGACATCTCTTTCTGTTAAGTTTCACTGAAGAGAACAAAGAAATGGGGTGGTAGGTGGGTAAAGACAGGGATATTTAAGAAGAGAAAAATTATAGCGTGTTTCTATACTATAATGGGAATGACACAGTAGATGACAAGGTACAGAATGTAAATCTATGGTACAGGTGGGAGAGTTGTTCTTAGATAGGAGCACAAACAATTCATCATTAGCAACAAGAGCACAGGCCACATACATGGCTTCGAGTACAGATAGAAAAAGCAATGTGATGTTGGGAGCACATGGAAGTTCTCTTCTCATTCCTTTCATTTTCCCAGTAAAACACAAAGCAAGTGAGAATGGGAGAGGAGGTGCTGAATCCATGCCGACAAAGGAATGAAGTAGATTTTTAGGAAAGGGGGAGAAGGAAAGGAACAGAGAAAATAGTACGATCATCTGGCAGCATGAAACAGCCAACTTGAACCCAGTGGCCATGACCTTTAAGTAAGAGCAGTGAGCAAGGTGGTGTGTGTTCTCCATGTTCCCCTGTGGAGAGGCGGATTTAACCAGGGTCTTACAAAAGGAAAGTGACAAGAGGAGAAAAGGCCAAGCGAGCTGACGATCATGTGGCCAGAACCACTGACCTTGGAATTTAAGCTGGGTAAGCAAGGGAGACAAGAGGGCTCATAAACAGTGAAGACGCAGTGGAATTAACGACTTGTAGCTAACAACCAGGTTAGAGGGCCATTGGGGAAGAGTGAGCTGGGAAAATAGGTGGTAGTTCAAGACATGGATGCCTAAGACTGAGACTATGGAAGGGGAGAGTTTAGTGGTGATGACAGGTCTGGGGTGTGACCATGGACACAGACCGCTGAGTAGAGGACAAGATGAATAAAGGAGGGGAAGTCAAGAAAATGACCTACTGTCTCCTCTCTCTCACCAAGTGAAAGGTAATGAGGCAAGTCCTATCAACATGCAAGTCCTATCAACATTGCTTTTTATGGAAAAAGCAATACGTGACTAAAAGTACATTAACAGAAAACTGCCTTCATTCCTTCTCTAGTTCTTCCTGGTCCTAAATTACCTTCCAATTAGTCCTATGAGTGTATAATGCTTATATGATAACAGGAGAACTTTGACACATTTCACCTTTCGCTGGAGAGGCCAAGGCAGTTTTCATTGATCTCCTACATTACCATTTTAACAGAGGCTTCACTCAACTTCCATCTGCCCCCCACTAATGAATTTCCAACTCATATGCTAACAGAAAAATGTAGAATTGATCGAAGTAACTCAATAATTTGAATCCCAAAATCAAGTACTAATGGAAAGAGACACTTGGGATCTGAAAGCCCCAAAATAACAACAAAATTAATTGAGTTACAATTACTTGTGGCTCTTTCACTATCTCAGTTTTCAAGTGCTCATGAAACTTCTTCATGCGACCAATTTCTATCTCTTACATTAGATTTAGGAACTTAATAATGTTTAGGTGTAATTTAGAAGATAGCTTATGTTTTTCTGAAGCAGAGTGAATTAAATAATATATTTTTTGAAAGACCTAATCATTTCACTGGTAATAGGCTAGAGAAAAATTAGTCATCTGAATGTGCAAACATACCCTTTTTACAAATTCTATGCAAACAGATAAATGTGTGCTCATTTAAAACCAATTTAACTGTTTTCAGCAGCTGTGACACAGAACATGACATTAAATAACTGCCTGCTATTATAAAGGGTATATTACATCTCATAGAATAATAATTTAAAATAGCAGATCTGCTGAGCAAATAGCAGCCAGCAGGTCTGTATCCATCAAATACGAAATCAATTTTTAGTCAATAGTGTTCAAACACAAAATTTATCTGCCATACTTGATCACGCTAACCAGCAGATGTTTCTCTAGAATGGTGGACAAGAAAAACCTCAGAAGCTATTAATAAATAGTGATTAACAAAGTAAATAGGAAAGGAAATAAAACAACAGATGGAGCAAAAAGTCTGTGAAAAGGAAGTGAGTTTTAAACAGGTTTGACGGGCACAAGGGAATGTTTCAATGAAACACTAAATCAAGTGCCTAGGCAAATTGGTTAACAGATTAATTAACAGTATGTGAAAAACAATACCTTTTCTGAAGCTGTCTAAACTACAAGGTAACAGCTATATTTTAGCCTGAGGCCACTGAAATTCTAAAACTTTACAACCTTCTACAGACATTTTCTCCTGTCTTTACTCGAAGTGATACAACTTCCAACTTTAAAACCTACTCTGAAATCAAGACTGACAGATCTCAGAGGGGAGGGGTGTGTGGTGGGGACCGGAAGAGATTAACCAAATAATTTATATGCATATATGCACAGCCCACGGACACAGACATTAGTGTGGTGAAGGCCTGGGGTGGAGGGGGCAAGAGGAGTGGGACAAAATCTCTGTAATACTGTCAACAATAAAAATAAACAATGGGATAAGGGAATGGGAGCAATTAGCATACAGCTCATCTTTTCTCTTTATGCACGCATCCCTCCTTCACCCCCTCACACAGACCCACAATGCACACACAGAGCACCCACATTCACACAGGTTCAGCCACCCCTGCTCTGCTTGGGTTTGAAGTCTTTGCTAGCAACCTCAAAAATCATTGGATTCACATAAATTATCCCTGCCTGGAGTAGGCCCTCTGTGTACAGAGACACAACCTCGGAGCTACCTGGAATCCCCTCTACGTGTACTTTTCCCGTCTCCCATCTATTTTTCCTTTATCCTGCTTTTTTGTTGTTCTTTAATTCAGCCTTAAAGCAGAAATGGCACCGACAATCCCCGGTTAGACCCTTGCTGACCCTCAGAACTGAAACAGTTTTTGCATCCTGTTTCGAAACATGGTTTCTAATTAACACCCGTACTGGGGTTAAAACTTGAGGAAAGACAGCATGCAGGTTTTTTCTTCACTAGGCTACTGACCTCCACTGCTGGCTGAATGAGCACCACTTACCAAAAGCTAACTCACAGTGGACAAGAGTTCAACAGGCAGCTTACTTCCTTCCTTACACTTGAGAAACTCCAGAAGGTTAGAAAATAGACTAGGTGGCCTAGAGTCCTCCACTCTGCAATAATTCCTGATACAGAGAAAGATAGCTGAGAAATGGCCAGTCATATATTGTTGTTATTCTGGGACATCACGGCCTAGTCACAAAGGTCCCGCAAGGTTATGTATTATTTATTTAATTTACTTATTTATTTACATACTTAGAAAAAAATTAAAGATTCTGAGTAACTTTGTCTTTACTCGAGACTTTTGTTTTTACAGATTGCTCAGACCTCAGAGTCAAAATGAGTTAAAAAAATCACATGAGGGAAAGAAAATCATTTTCAAAGCCAATTTTTTCCCCAAGATATATTCCAACACACATATATGATCTATTTTCATAATATATCCTTTTATGCCCTTCGAATTTTAAAACATGGACATGTATTACATACCTAAACTCGTATGTTAAGATGATTTATCTTATAGTTCAATGTGACAAAAAGAGATATGGGATCATTTCCTATTAGTAAATGACCACAGGAAGAAAAATCAATGAGAATCTCCACTTTAGCTCCAGAGAGAATTTCATGCAGCACAGATTCACATGTGCTGAATTCATCCTGTGCACACACCATCCTCTAAAATCACCGTGGCATTCTTACTTAAGTACCACTCTGTTACCGCAAAGTGATGATTCAAGCAAATTCTTTTTCTTCTAGACTTTCCACAGATTTTGTTCCTTCTCTCACCACCTCCTTTCTATCTTTTTTTTTTAAAAAAAACACATGGTCCAGTCAAAGTTGTTTGCTAACCTCAGCACCTAATCTTGCCTTCTGTGTCCTAGAAAAGCTATTTAAGTCATGAGGAATGCTTTTCTTGTCTGTCAGGATGGTTGGGCAATGTGTTTGTGATCCACATTATCTCAATGTTGATTCAGCTGATCTGATCAGTAGATAGGTTTGGCCTTCTTTCTTTACCTTGTGTAATTATCAATCCAATCGTTGTCTCTGTGCTGCATGAGGGGCAGGTAGGGAATGTTGAGTGAGGTAGGTTATTCTGAGCCCAAGTGATACTGATGTAACAGGGCATGAAGCTTTGTAAGCATTCCTCAGTCTCTCTTGGGCCTCTTGTATATGTTTTCCAATGAACTAAGATTGTAAGCTTCTTAAAAACTGCATTCTCTCCTTTATTTCTTTAGTATTTGTAACAGCAATTACACTACATCATACATAATGTAGTTATAAAAGTTATAGATTATAACTTTAAAGTAGAATGAATTAACTTACAAAATCTCCCCTAGAATTAAGCTATTTCCATTTGGTTTGGAGAAAAATAATATCCATAGTATGACTGATAAGTACAGTTAATAATATCCATAGTATGACCAATAAGACCCCATGTGAAATTCACTCTTCTAAGTCTTAAGTAAACATTCAGAAACAGTTAACAAAACTTTTTAAAAAGAAACAGCTCAAAAGAAATGTTCTTCCTTTTGCCAGGTTTGCATACAATAAAAAAGTTCACTATCCTATAAATTAACTTTATAGCATTGAGATAAATCTTTGCACGGAGACTGATAATGTGGTAAGAAAAAGACTATGCTTTCGATTTATTGTCCTTAAAAAAATACCCAGAAGAAAAAAAAAAGGCTTATAGTCCTATTTATTACCGATTAAAAGTAAATCCTAATATAATCCATTTAGTTGAAAGAGAAAACCAAATTACCTGCTAATTTGCTTCTGTCTTCTCCTGCAACAACGACAATCCAGTCCCTTTGGATTGTGATTGCAGTAGCAGTACTGGCCAGATTTGCAATGTTTGCAATAGTGATGATCAAGATGTAGCAGGAAGTCTAAGGAATTACAGGGAAAAGTTGAATTAAAAATGTCAGTGCTATCACACTGAAGCTATACCTTAGCATGCAATGTGCTTTAAAATGGTCTTTGGTGGCATAATAATCAAACTTTGATTTTAATTTCATTTATAACCAATCATTTTGCCTTGTACCTATGAAACAATAGATCCCCATGGTCAAGTTAAAGAGCATAGTATCTTCCTAATTCGTATCATCCGTTGTACATATAATATGAAAATTATAATAGTCATATGCATATTTATGTGACAATTATCATAAACTGTATCATAGGGATAGTTTTTACTGTTTCCCCCACAGATATCTCCTTTGGAAGAAACATTAAAGGGCAAGTGAGAAGACCTGCATTTAAGAGAGAGTTAGAACACTTTCTAGTTGCATAACAGTGGGCAATCAGCTATGTCAATTTTGTCTTAGTTTTTACATCAACAAAATGAAAGACATAGACTCCAAGATTTCTACCGTCATATCTGGCTTTGACACTCTACAATATCAATCCAAATATACATAAGAGTCAATAGTGACATCAAATCCATTATTTTCTACCATACCCTATGTCTCTCTTTTCCATAAAGCTATCATAAAATCATAGTGTGAGAAACTAACTAGTCCATGTCCCCCCCAAAAAAGTACACAGTCATTTATTGGAAGAATACAATCATGACTGATTAAAATATATATATTTATATATAGATAATAGTTCTTATGTACTGTGAGCAAATTACAGGTTAATACTAATGAGCTGAAAACTAACAACTGAGTTATACAATAAACTCTTAGACATGCTGTTGAAAACAAATAGAAAAAAAACACAATAGGACAAAATTTAAATTCAAACAACTCTTAATGAGTACCTGTTTCAGGCAAAAACAACAACAAAAAACCCCAAAAACTAAACAAAACAAAAAATTGGGAGGATATTAACATAGACACAAAGATCAATATTAAAAGGTCCCATTTGAAAAAAGATACTCCCTAGCCTCAAAGGGTTTTCATCTTTTACCACTACCAGAAGTTCAATTTTCTGCCATCAAGAATCTCACTGAGAACTTACAAGAACCCATCCATGGTACATGGTCAGAAGCTCGTCTTTATGTAAGAAAACCATCATCAGGATAATGCCACACAGGATGACCGAAACATTCTGTATCACCAGCGACGTCTGGGCCACTGTACAGAGAAACAAAGTGTTCACTAAACACTACACCAAAATGTCTCAATGGGGCTGTTTTTATCCACACATCAGTGTTCTACTATATAATGCATATGCAAATTACTGCAGGAAATAAAATTTAAAAATTACTGAAGTAAATCCTGCCTCAGCTATTCACAGGACAACCTACCAAATCATACCCTACCACTAAAACCTGCAGGCAGAATGATGAAGTCCCCATTACTTTTTTCTGTTAGTTGAAACCATTCATAACCGCCACATTTTCACTTAGTTTATTCTCATAGAAGTTTACTATCATAAACAGAACTATATTACACAGACAAGATCCACCTCTCACCTCTTTGCTGCTTAAGCTAAAATAAGAACATGTAGGAAATGATGAAGGAGGTTAAGGAAGAGGTCACGGAATCGTAACCTCCTACTCTCAGGCTGAATCTGATAAGGTAGAACAGATAGATAGAAGAGACATGTAAAAATTTGTCAGGAATAAAGCTGCAGTGTTTCTTTTGGCATCTAACACTGTTTATCATTGTTATTATATTCTAAGCTACACCTTTCCTCACAGAAAATGCCAACTTTCTTAGACTGAGGCACCCAAGTAGATAAAGTGCTGGAGTAAGGACAGGTAAGTATACAGGTAAGGACATCTTATAGTCTTTTCTCTGCCACCTACTAGAGTACAGGACCTATGACAGGATACCTGTCTGTGTCTGTAAGTTGAGGATGCCAGTACATACCTGCCTTCTTTACTTAGAGTCATTACGATGCTCAAATAAAATACTTATTAAAGCACTTTGGAAAACATAAAGAGTTGTATATGTAAGGTATAATTACAGCTTTTGTCTTTAAGGACAGTAAAGCTCACTGTGGCTTGGAAGGGTCATATCAAAGCCTCAAGAAAAAAACAAACAAACTCTTTTTGAGATTAGTTTGAAATAAAATCCCAACACATAACTCATTCATTGATGCATTCACTTATTGCACAAGGATTAAATAGCAACTGAATGAGGTTCTTAGCTTGCAGTACCTCATAGGCTAGAGGAAGAACAGACATGTGAACAGATAATTATCAGAGTATAAGTAGAATAGCACAGGTATTAACTAAGCCTGATGGGAGAACAGAGGAAGAAATGGTTAACTCAGCCTAGAGACATCAGAGAAGATTTTCATGGAGGGTGACATATAAGTTGATTACATGGATCCAAGAGGAAGACTGCTAGCCCACCGCACTTTCCTCCAACTCAACATTCTCTCTAACCTACGATTTCAGTGCTCAACAATCATAAGGTTAAACATCTCTATGTAGAATGTTTCTATGCTCCTATGTATAATGAGCAATTCAGGAAAACTTTGCCCTATTAGTCTGAATAACTGACTGCTCAATCTCTCTTTCTGAAATAAAACTGAAGGTTTCAATATTAATACTCTAGAGTAAATGTGAATATATTATTATTTCTTCTTTTCCTTCAAAAATGTATAATTCAGCTCTCTCTGATCCAAACTCAGATATTCTCTCTTGAATCTTTAGTTTTTAATTCCCCTACATACAACGTCTATGTTAGAGACAGTAACCCTACTGAGGATACATGTTAAAGCTGACCCAGGAACCTCACACTAAAAAGGCTCCAGTGTAAGTCATGGTTAGAAAGAACGCCAGAGTCAAGCAAACTTTCAATGTTTAACCTGGTTCTCAGAAACGTGCTATGTTGTTAATCATTAACACCTGCAATTTATGAATAGCCAAAGATCCCCCCGAAAATCTATAAGCTCAATATTCTGTCATCCTAACCTTGTGCAGGAGCCCACAGCCCTCCAGGCAGAGGCGCTGCCACCAACCTCCCATCACGCAGTGTGGCCTTCAGGCCTGCAGTGGATGAGCCACAGTGGTTTCTCTATAGCTCGGGCACCGGTCCCATGAATGCAAAGGCACAGCTATAACAACACTCACCTTTAAGCCTGGCATTCTTATCCACCCAGTCACCAATGATGGCTCCTAGGACCAGAACGGACCCTGCCACCACCAGCCCATAGACTGCGGTCAAGAGGAGGCTGTTTCCGTAGAGCTCCACCAGAAACACAGATACAGCAAAGTGCCACATTCGATCTCCCTTGAATAAGAGAAGAGAAAATGTTTGGCTGAAATAGTTTAGTTTCCAGTCAGTTATACTCAGGAAATTGCTTCCTTATCAAACGGACACTTTCTGGCTACATCGTGCGTTTTTCAAGGTCAATTCCTCTATGGACTAAATACTGGTCAGGTGTCAATGCCAGCACTGTTCATGCTGGCACAATGGAAAATATTCTTGCTCAAGGGCTACGTAAGCCTGAAAAAGCATGATACTAATGAAAATACCCAAAGTCCTTTTCATTCTAGTAAAAAAAGCAGTTTCCAAACCCCAGAAGTTTTAAGATAAAACCTTGTTTCCTTGTGTGTCAGGTTCTAACTGAGCCTGGAATTTACCTATCCTGAAGTAGTTTGCTGCTGAAACAGAATGAAGCTACAGTAGAGTTAATAAACATTAGTATGCCTTGAATGCCAAAAAAAAAGGGGAAAAAAAACAGTTTCCTAGTTTGTCAAATGATAAGAACGGACTATGTGATCTCTAAAGCCTCTTTTACCTCTAATATTCTAAAATCTATGCTCTATCTCACAAACAAATTTCAAAGTCATAATACAGCAGGGCAACCAGAAGGCTGAAATTTATATGGGCAAATTCTGGCACTGAATGAAAGAAGATATCAGAAATAAATGCATATCAAGTAGCCATTTTTACATTTTAATACAGATTGGTTTTGAAAGGGGGAAAAATAACTTATTTTTTCATTCCAGAGCATATAGGGAATTAAGGAATTCACTACTGCAAAATGTGGAATGACAAACTTTTAAATGAGTTAGGTAAATTAATGTATAAGAAATCTATAATGGGCCTTATTATGAGATTTTAGGCTCCATTCCTGACTAATAGATTAACATAAAATAAGACAACACTGTTCTATCATAACCTATCCCTGGAAATCACTACAGGAAACTAAATTTTCAGGCTAGATTCCTTATGGATTTGACCATATATGGAAGTACTTACACTCCTAGTTCTTTCCCAAATCTGTTAACATTGTTCTGATAAATTTAACGACCAGGAGTAAAGTATTATCCTGGTATGTCAAGTGAGTTTAAAATTTTAATGAAGTCAAAACCACAATCTTATGCATTTAAAGCTTAAATTGATGCACATGCACAGTAGCACTGGTTTACAATAAATTTCATGTACACCAGTATTTTTTAAGTGGGGGTTGATTTTGCCCTTCAGGGATCACCTGGCAATGTCTGGAGCTGTTTTGGCTTGTCACAACTCGGGGGAGGGGGTCCAATTACTGGCATCTACAATGCACAGGACAGTCCCCCACAACAAAGAATTACTCAGCCCAAGATGTCAATAGTTCCAAGGTAGAGAAACCTTAGTGTAGAGGATTATGAACATAAATTAGAGTCATGATTCAAAGTTAACATATGACTTGGGCCTTAGAGGGTAGACTGGATATAGTCAAGTAAACACTAAAACAAACACACACTGGAAGCACCATGTTTGAAAAACTGATTATCACCTGATAGTCTGAAAGATGAGCTCTAGAACCTTCTGCCCTTTCAGCCCTCAGCACAGTGCATGGCCTGGAGTAGACGTATAACAAACAACTGTGGAGTCAACAAAGGGGTGGATATGGAGTGGATCCCAGTTGTGAATGAGTGAATAAAGAATAGGTGGCAAAAACCTAGACTGATTAATTAACTCTACTGTTCTAGTACATTAGATTTGTTTTCAAATGTTCAAGAAGTTTGAGAATTAATCTGTACCATGATGAATATTTGAGAGAGCTATTTTTTCAAGTTTGCTTTGATCATAAAAAAATTTTTCCACTTGAGTAGGAATTGGTAGAGTTCAAATACAACTGTACTAAATGTTTAAAAATGTACCATACACATACAATTTGTTTGAAACCAATAAAAAAGACAATCTCATATATTAAGATAAAGATGTCAATAAAAATGAGGTACCTGATTCTAACCTCCACTCCTCTGAGTAGCTCCCAAGGAAAATACTAAAACACATACATGCTCTCCAAATGATAGGTTGCCTCCATGAGTGAATTTCCTCTTTTTTAACCTAAAGAGTATGAAATATTATCCTACTGCTATTGCTTCTTTGTCTTTCTACTGCTATCATTTTTCCAAAGGAATTTGTTTTAGATTCCTCTAGAGCATCAAAACAAGTGCTATTAAGTGAAAATTTTCTCTCTTGCTTTTTGCTGTAGGGCATGCCACTTCCTTGATGGAAAGGAATAAAATTGCTCTAGTTACTCCAATTTCCAAAGGCTTTTGGTTTTAAGAGACAACAGATTCTATGCTCACAAATCCCTCAAATCGGTTAAACTCTAAGTAAATGTTCACCAAGTGCAATTGCAAGCCCACCCATTCCTTCCTTATGTCCATTTCCTGCCCTCCCATAAGCTCTTATTACACTTTGATGATTTGATTACATGTCCATCTACACCCAGTAGACTAAGAGCCGAAGACCAACTGAATATCTGTCATTCATCTACTTAATCCTTGAGAGGCTACTATGAAGGCACTAGAAATTCAGCTGCGCATGAAAATCAAGGTCCGTGCTTTCATGCAGCTTGCATCCCAGTGAGCACAGACCAAAAATAAATCTAGAATAGAACAAGCAGTGTAAATGCAATGACAAAAAAATAAAGTAGGATGGGGTTGGAAGGTGGCCTTTTGCATGAAGCAGTGAGAGAGACCTTGATGAGCAGGGACCTGAAGGAAGTGAGGACTGGAGCCATGCAGACATCTGGGCTATAAACAGAGACTGTTTTCACTGCCTTATACTATAAGTTATCTTTTTGTTACTACAGTTTTTAAAGCCCATACTAAACTATATTAAAAGTTCCTGGACAGAATCCACTTCTTACAGTACTTTGTGTTCTGATAGTATAGAGTAAAACGTGTAGACCCACTGGCAGATAGAAATGAAGTAAGAAATAAAAAGCATTCAACCCTATACAAATCTAACCTCATATAATCTACTCTAACACTTCATGTTCAGTGTATAGGAAACCATGGTTTGGGAGCGTTGGCAGGGGAATAGATAGATAGATGCATATACATAAGCACACGTTATGTTGTAATAAAATCAGGCAGGATGTCAAAGAGGATACAAAAATCAAAAGGTAAAATTATTTAGAGTTAGACAACACTCCTCTTCTGCAGTCCTTTGCAGTGAAAAGTAAAAATCCTCTAAACCTTATATGATTGTAGTTGCTGGGGTTTTTGTTTGTTTTTTTAAATACATCTTCCCCACAAGAACTCCCTTTGCTCAACTTACTTGTAAAATTGGTATAAACTTCTGTCACTTTACAGTGGGACTTTTCATTAACATGACAAAAATTCCTCAGGAAAAAACCACAGTAACACTCTTTTGGCAAATCTGACCTCTCAACCCATTAACAAAATATCACATAAACCCTAAACTTATCAGTATTTGGAAGTGACACACATTGTGGCTCTAATATATAGGTTCAGACCACAAGATAAGAATTTCAGATTCTCCATCACTTACTGTTTTTTTACTTATTGTTTTTTTAATACTTACTGAATTAAATTGGAAAAACAAACTACTGATTTACATTAATTGAGAGTGGTTTCACTAGACTTCTACTTAGAATCATCAGCTACTGGAAATGAAACAAACTCATGCCAATTCCACTTTGTTTACCTGTATTTGCAGTCATCCCTGTCTAAGCCTCTGAGAAGGTAGGAGCCTGCCTTCCTAAAAGGGCCATCTGTGAATTGCTATTTCTTAAAGAGCTGATAACCTAGCGTAAGAATTTCCTAAGGGCAGGGGGTACAGATTTCCTCATACAATAGTGTACATTCATGTCTTAAGAATGATTCAATACAAGTTTCCAATTTAAAAAGAAAGCAACATTCACAAAATTTTCTCTCAAAATCCTTTCTCCTTACTTATGGTTGTTTTTAATTAAATATCACATATGAGGCATGACTAGAATATACTCAGATTTACTGCTTTTAAACAATAAGAACAATTGTTTAATTTTAAAGAGTATAATCATTAATTAAACACACATCCAACATCCTTTTGGGATTATTCTTTTCTTTTGCAGGGGGTTGATGAAAGAACCCAGGCCCACAGAAATACTGGGACCCTTCCAAGACCACAGAGGAAGTCAGAGGAAGAATTATGAATCAGTTGATGATTTTTATTGCATGATGGTTTCAAGGTAGCCTGAGATGGCCTACACATATCTACCTACAGGTAACACTTTTAAAGATCAGAATTTTCATCACTCAGATATTTGTTCTGGGGGTCAATTTTATTTAAATTAACTTAGGATGCTATTTTTAGCCTGTCAGTCACTCTACTATTCTACTGTATTTTCATAGTGCAATATGCTGAAACTTAAAAATTTAACAAAAGAAAATACAGCCCAGCTGGGCGTAGCTCAGCGGTTGAGCGTCGACCTGGGATCCAGGCGATAGGGGTTCGATTCCTGGTCAGGGCACATGCCTGGGTTGCGGGCTCGATCCTCAGTTGGGGGCGTGCAGGAGGCGGTCGATCAATGACTCTCATCATTGATGTTTCTATCTCTCTCTCTCCCTCTCCCTTCCTCTCTCTGAAATCAATAAAGATATATTTTTTTAAAAAAGAAAATACAGAAATATCTTAGAATATGAAAGAAGAGAAGGTATATGAGACATCCATTCATTCTTAGCAGCAAATATTACCATTTACTAGGCCTAATAATGCAAAATACTGTTTACAAACAATGCAAATATTACTGTCCTAGTTAATGCTGCCTTTGGATAGTTGCCAATCTACATAAAGTGTAATAACCTGATAATTAAATAGTATTTACTAACACCTATGAGAAAATACCCTTGGTGAAAAAAAAAGCTTTTCATTAAAGCCTACGTTCGGATAATTTATTTCTTTAGCTGCATAACAAAACTGGAAGATGGCGTAAAACAACTGGCCCAAGTCAAAGGAAACAAGAAATTGTGAAAGTATGTTGTAAGATTTACTGTATACGCTCACTTACCCAAGTGGACAAAAAATGTCCAAGGTAGAGAAGGAATTTTGCGGAGGTCAGGTAGCTCGTTAAGGATCCTGCAAAGACACAGGGGCCGAAGATCAAAAGCATATTTTGTCACTGGAGTAAGACAAGGTTGGAATTTGTATACATTTAACGTGACAGTTAAACATGACTACTAAAAACCATTTTGTGGGGTAAGCCACGTACATTTTACCAAGCCGACACTCACTCCCACTCGGCACGACCCACTGGCCAGCACTGCACAACTTCACACACAGTGGGGAAAGCTCTGGCACCCTTCCTCGGCTCCATCTTTTTAAACGAGGCAACGCAAGCGCCCAGGCCGCTCAGTCCTCACAAGCCCCCTTCGCACGCCTGAACCTCGCCTCCCCCTCAACGCCCAGCCAGCGGCGCGTCCCGCGAGCCGCACAGCCGCGGCCGCCGCGCCCCCGCCCGCGCCCCGCGCGCGCCCCGCGCCGCCGTCCGCTCACCGCAGCATCCTCCCGCGCGGCGTGGCGCGCTCGCCCCGGTCATGACCCCGGGCGCCCCCGCTCGCTGACCCGCCGCCGCTGGTGAGGAGCGTGTTCACAGGAGTGCGAGGAGCCGGGAGCACCGCCGGGCGCCACAGCCAGGTGCGCAGGGACCCGACGACGACCGCGGCCAGGAGCGGCGGGAAGGGCCGGGGGTCTTCTGGGGTCTCCCTTCCGAACTTAGCTAACACTGTAGCTGAAGTTGGAAAGGCAAAGCCTTATGCGAGGGGGGAGGCTCGCCGAGCCCCGGAGCGAAGGGTCAGCGCCCCTGTGCCGCCGCCGCCGCTGCCGCTGCCGCCGCCGCCGCCGCCGCCCGGACGGGCCCGGCCTTATACCGGCCGGGGCGGGGCTCCCTCCGCCGCGGCGCCGGCCGCCCCTCCCCGCCCCTCCCCTCCCCTCCCGGGCCTCCCGGCGGCCCCGCGGCGCGAGGCCAGGCGCCCGCCGACCCAGCGCGGGGCCGCCCCACGCCCTGCTCCGGAGTCGCGGCCGCTCCCCCGCCGCGAGCAACGTGCGCGGCCGCCATCGCGGGCCGGCTCCGCTCGCCGGGCTTTCCCACGCTCGGGGCCGCCGGGGAGGGCCGGGAGGGCGGGCTGGGGCTGCCCGGCGGGGCGGCAGGCGGCGGGCAGAGGTGGGCGCTCGGCCCCCGGGGGCCGCGAGCGGAGCGCTTCGCACCCGCCGCCTGGCGGCTGCGGGGAGGGGCAGCCTCGGGGCGCGCTGCGCGCAACCCCAGCCCCGGGGCGCCGTCCTTTCCTCTTTCTCCCTTTTTTTCTTTCTCTCTCTTTTTTTCTTTATCTCTTTTTCTTTCTTTCTTTCTCTCCTTTCTCTCCTTTCTTTCTTTCTTTCTTTCTTTCTTTCTTTCTTTCTTTCTTTCTTTCTTTTCTTTCTTTCTTTCTTTCTTTCTTTCTTTCTTTCTTTCTTTCTTTCTTTCTTTCTTTCTTTTCTCTCCTTCTCTTTCTCTCTTTCTCTTTCTCTCTTTCTCTCTCTCTCTCTCTTTCTCTCTCTCTCTTCTTTCTCTTTGTTTCTCCCCCCCTCCCCCCCGTTTTTTAAAGAAAGCCCTTTTCCATAGAGGTATCTAGCTACAGCCCCGCCCGGCCCCCCGGCCCCGGCCGCCGCGGCGGAGCCTCCCGGGACGCAGAGCGGCTCGCTCAGAGCGCCGGCATCAGAGGGCGGGAAGGGCGCGGAGATCAGAGCCGCGCTCTGCGGAGGGGGCGCGGGGCTCTGGGGTCACCTCCAGCAGCGAGCCAGGGACCCACCCGGCCCGAGCTCGGGTCCCCGGACGCCTCGGGGCTGCGGCGGCCCCCCGCCCGCCCTGCACATGCCCCGGTATCTACCAGGAATACCGGTTGTCCCAGTTGTGTTCCTGGGTCCGTCCTGGTCCAGAGAGAGCCATTCAGCGGCCTCCTGAAGGGCAGGTGAACGGCTCTAAAGAACCCAGACTTGCACCTCCGGGACCCCTCTCGCCACCCCCAGCCCCCGCCGCGTCCCGAACCCCTGGGCACGCCAGCCCCTCTTGCCAGGCCCTTTACCTTACCCTTCTCAAACGCGCCCACACCCCACGAGTGGAGCCTACACATTGAACCTGCAACCAGAGGCCACCCGGTGAGCCCAGGCCCGATGGCACAGTCGTGAGGGACGCGCGTGAATATAAGCCCTGCGCCTGCGGCCCGCGGGCGGGGTGCGCTGGCTTCGGTTGGGGTGCGGTCTGGAGGGCAGAGATAGGGGGTTACAGTTTAGCTACTGCTGTTAACTGCTCTTCTCCTTCCAAACCCTCTTTCCCTCTCTCTGTCCACAGCGCTTTCAAGCCCTTTCTCTTCACTCCTAGAGAGATTTGGGGTTGTCGTCTGAGGTTGGGAGACTAAGTCATGGTACCCACATGTCCTCCTGTGTGGGACCTGCCGGAGGAAACCGAGGAATTAAGCCCCTCCGCATCGCGGGGATCTCTTACTGGAGCTTAGTTTTGTTGATAGGTCCACAAAGCACAAAGGATGATGATATTTGCACATTTGCCACAGCGTCTCTCAGCAACAGGCCCTCCAAGGGCTTCACGTTCATTTTTAGTGCCGCGAGAGGTGTATTGTGCTGTCGCCGACTTCCAGGTGCCTTAAGGGAAGTCCAGTTGGTTTTTAAAAAATTTACTTCTGGTCAACACTGCTTGAGAAGCGTTTGTGGGAATAGTAGCCAAGTCAATGCATACCTCAGAATGTGATATGGAGATTGCTTTCCACTGTGGTCAAGGAGGCCCCAGAAGCCAGAGCTGAGAGAGTGGTGAAAGGAACAGATAGGACGCCACAGTGGAGCATGTAGAAAAGATACAGGGACTTTGGAAAGAGAACAAGATCCATAACATCCAAACCAGTGAGGTGTTTGAGCTTTGGCAGGGGAATTATAAATCTTTATTAATGGGAACAGTCAAGATATATTAGTTGGGGCTCATGAAATATAAAGGAATTAAAAATGAAAATGTAATAAAAATCTTCAAAACATGTGCAAAATGCAAAATGACAGTAATCTCCTGGCCTTGACATTCATGATTACAAAGCACCGCTTAAATCACAAGACCTACTGGCTATTCTTCCTAGGAATCATTTGACTCGTGGAAAGTTAAGATTTCTTTCAAAATGTTTATGTATTTTTTCCAGAAGTCTGAAAACACAACTTTCCTGTCAATGTAATCATAACTAAGAAAGCCAGGCAAATTTTAAATTAATTTACAAAGAACTTATACCCTAAAAGCCATTTTCCAGTTCATTTTCAAAGTTTTTAAGTTTGTGAATAGGTTATCTTAACCTTTAAAAAATTCCAACCAGAATAAAATGTATATTCAAATTTAAAACTGATAAGTATTTATGGTTGGCCAATAAAAGGGGTTTGATTATTTTATTTGTAAGTTGTTTTTTCACTTACCAGTCAGGCATCCTAAACTTCCTCTGCTTTAGCTGATGTGCTCACCAGGACAAACGCAGAATAAAGAATGGTCACCACTACACTGCTCTAAATAAAAGTAATGGGGTTATCATCAACTATTACAGGAAGGGCTCTGATCCGGGAACAGAGCTTCTGTTGAATGTGAAACTTTTCGGCCTGACTTAGGAGCTATAAAGTCATGTTGCCATTAAAAAGCCTTTCTCAGTGTTACAGACATATTTCAAGAACTATTTGACATTTCTATAACCCATGACTGACTGGACCCTTGAGAAATGTAAGTTCATACACCTAATTTAAATTACAGACCTGTAATTGAAAAATAAGTATTCTCCCATTTCCACTTTGGGAATTTCAAATAGATTTGACCATGCCGTTTCTCATGAATGCTGACTCTGGCTTCTTTGTCTCTGTCTCTCTGTCTCTGTCTCACACACAAACACACACACATACACACTCAGTAGTCTACAGTTTCTAGTGGGGGAATTAAATGCAGAATTTAAAAGATTCCTAAAAATATATATTCTGTGGCAAATCCATAAAGACAGAAAGCATATTAGTAGTTGTCAGGGGCTGGCATTGAAAATGGGTAGTAACTGCTTATGGTACAGGGTTTCCTTTTGGGGTCATGAATGTGTTCTGAAACTAGATAGTGTTGATAGTTGCACAACACTGTAAACGTACTAAAAATCACTGTATATTTTAAAACAGTTAAAATGGTGACTTTTATGTTATGTGAAGTTTACCTCAATTTCAAAATATATTCCTATATGGAAAGTTTGCCATTTTTGGTAATAGTGTTCACTGGGATAAGTGTAGGTCAAATATGGTCTTAGGAGATTTTAATCAAAAAGAATTTGGAAAGAGGAAAAGAGATATCATGCCCATCAGACTCAATGGAAACTAAAAAAGCTTAAAACTGAATTAACTGTTTAGTTTTCTCCATGTATAGTCAGAAAATACATACAAATTCCATTTAATGAATGTTTTGGTATCTCCACTTTTGCCATAGGTAGTTTCTTTTGCTGTCTAACCTAACTCTCTTATGTTACAACATAAAGTCCATTCTCTTATACTCTGTGTTCAGTAGCACAGAAGACAGATGCTTAGCATCACCACAATATTCCTTTCACACTCTCAAGCCCTTGCTTGGCCTTACCCAGGCTATTAAAACAAGGATAGATTTCTCAGGCATTCAGTCACTTTCACTGATCTTGGAACCCTTTTCAATTTTACCATTTGCTTGCAAACCCCTCATAGAAGATAGCACAGAAGGCCTCACTCACCTGAGCAAAGGAATCCTGAGTTATATGCTCTGACATCCTTGGTCTTCAGTTTCGGCCACTGCACACTATGTACCTGTTTCTAAACAGCACCTTGAAGCTGATTCCCACTAAGCTGGCCATACATTTATGCATGAAATTTACATTCTGGGCTCTCAGAAAAAGTTTCAGAGTTCCTTAATGTTCTCTTTGGACAGACCACGTGTCCAGTGCAAGAGTCCCTGTTTTCCAGCTCCCTTCCAACCCCATCTTAGTGGTGTAATCATTGTGCCTCTTCCATTGTGTTTATTTTTTTATGAGTGAAGACTACTTACTTCCATACTGCTGATTTGTTTCTTTCAAGTCTCATAAAATGCTTAATGATAATAGCATATCAATTATGAGAGCAGCACAGTAAAAGACAATGGTGTCTTACAGATGCAAAATCTTGATTAGATGATATATCTTATCTTCGGTTCTTCAATTTTGGGTCACACAGACCAGTAGTGCTATAAGGAAGCCTCTAAAACAATAAAGAAGACCCTTATCACATGTCCCAGACATAACCCTCCTCTCTAATGCAATTTTAAAATATTGACTTAGAGTGATTATTTTAACATTTAAGAATAGTTAAAAATACAATATGAAGGCCCTCCTAAGGATGTCTGTCAAAAATGCTTTACTTCATTGTTCCCTGCATTGAGCCACATATATAACAAAGGCGCCATCTATTTGGAGTACTAGACAAGTGGCAGATACTAAGCAAGGTGTTTATCAGATATTATCTCATTTCATCTTTACAACACCCCTATGAATTAATGCAGTTATTATCCTCATTGTACACACGAAGAAACTAGATTTGGGGACGTTAAACTTACCCAAGGTCACTCAGCTGGAGAGGGGTAGAGGTAGGATTCAAGCCTAGATTTGTCTGACTGCGAAGCCCTTGATCCTTCTGATTTGTTATTCTGCCTCTCACTACCAAAAAGCTTGGGACAACACATTTGCTGCAATAAGCATAAATAGGGTCTTTTCTTCCTCTTGGCTCCCTTATGGATGACTAGGGCACTAGTAGGGGATTTACAACTAAGTGTTGATGCTGGAGGCCAACATAAAACTGGGGGAGGGGTGAAATGATGGTATTACCACCCCTTTAGTGTGGTGGGAACCACCTAATACCAGAATTGGTTGGAGAACTTCCATGTGGTTCCTGCTGCCCAAGTCCAACTGATAGTACAGTCCCCCTTTCAGAGCACTGTAAAGCTATAAGACGGATAAAATAACATTAAATAGGTTGATGAAAGCTCAATTTAAAAATTTTGGGTAATGGTGGGGAGAGGGACTGGGGAGGGGGGTGGAACGGGTCATTGGGGAGAAAAAGGGACATCTGTAATATTTTAAACAAAAATAAAATTTTAAAATTAAAAAAAAAATTTTAGGTATGAAAAGGGGAGACTAGGTCAAAATAAAATATTTGAGGTTTGGGGGGATTTTTATTTTTAGCCTGCTTACTGCTGAATTTTTAAATCAGTATCAAAAGTTAGGGCTGTATAAAACTATTTTGTTATCTCAAAAATAGCCTGAAGGAATTTCTTGGCACTGTAAAGGGAAATAAGATAATTTTTAAAGGAGGCATAATCAGTGTAGATTTTACATGATTAAGGAGATTATCTTAAAGCTATTTATAAAGCAACATTGATATATACTTATTATTAGGTATAGAAGATTTTTTCTCTGATGCCAAAAGAAATGTATTTTTCAGAATAATTTTTCATATTTAGAAAATGTTCCACCTAGAAGGGTTATAATATTTGCATAGTTCTCCTTAGTCTACAATATGCTTTGATGTTTTCTTACTGCTCTAATAACTATATAAAGTTTTTGATCATCAAAAACTTTTGATGGAACATTGTACATCAAACCAAACCCAGAGATCTACTGCCTACTGTGCGCATTTTCTCTCCACCCCCTGCCCCCACGCCACAGTGTGTGGGGGGGTTGTCCCTTTGGAAGTAGGAAAGGTTTTGAGTGATGGGAGTTGGTGGCGAAGGATATTATGGATTTGGAAAGAGGATTGGGCTAAGGAGAACTTAAGGGGCTGAAGATAAAAGTTAATGAAAGAGCAGGGAGAGAGTCAGCAAGGTACATCAGAAACAAGCTCTGGATTAGGAATCAGGACAGCGTTCCATCTTTGCTAATACACAGCTTTGTGTTCTCAGGCACCTTGCTTTCCCTCTAATTGGTAAATGAAGGGTTTAGTTGATCTCTGAGATCAAATTCATCAAAATTGTCTGTTATTCAATAACAGTAGTTAGCTTTAATGATTTTTTACTTTCCTCTTAATAATTTTCTATATAATGAGCATGCATTATACATCCAGAAACAAAAAAATTAAACTTTCTGTAGTTTTAATTCCATCAGCCACAAGAAGGCTTTCTTGTATCAGTTCATTCCACTTCAACCTTTGAACAGGGCTAACTGAAAATTCTCTTCAAGGACACCCATCCATAAAATACTAATTCAACTTCTAAAAATCTGAGTCCCAATAATAGTTTTAAAAGAAATCTCATTAAATCTTTCTACTGTATATATGGGTATTATTTTATTTAAGCAGAAAATGGGTAATGGTTTTCTATCCTTGATTTTGCACCTGGATTCCATTCATTAAGGCAACATACGATCCTTGTTTATTTTTAGATTACTTTATCTACTGGGTCCAAATATTCATAATCTGGAAAATAATATCACCAAGTAAGAGATCTTGGTTTGGTAACTATTTTGGTGTTTCTTTGGTAACTATTTGGTGCACTTAATTGCTTTTTGAATTATTTAGTACATGTGTTATACAAAATGTAGCAATGGATATTTGAAGTTTTGCTTCCTAAAGAACATCTAATTTACATGCGAAGATTGATTTTCAATATATATGTATAGAGATGCCAAAAATATATAAAATATGCTGCCAGAACTGGTTGGCAAAAGTATTTTCAAGGCTACCAATCTCAAATAATTGATACTTTGAACTGTCAAAGTATCCTTGAACTTTTAGATTCCATTTTATTTTGGAAGTCCAGCTTGGGCTGGCTTCAGCTTCTTCAGGGGTTGTTTTCTTAGGTTTACCTGACTCTCCATCAACGCTGACTGTGAGTCTCCCCTTTTCCATCCCCACCCTTTCCTTCTGGCAGTAATGGCCAGTTACTGTGCTGTGGCAAGCTCAACATCCCATTTCTTGTGGTCATGAGGTATGTACTTTTCATATAATCTACTTTGTGTTTTCCTCAGCATCAAGATGACCCATCCTTTGAAAAACATAATAATGCATCCCTAAGAGTCACATTAGAAAACATTAATGTTTTGACTAATTTAAAACTGCAAATGAAAAACACCTACGCTACAATTATCAGTTTATGAGGGAAAGGGGTATCATTAAATGAGTTTAGTTTCTTCTTCTTAGTACCAATTACTTTACACATGCCTAATTTGTTTTTCCTTTGCAGGTGCAATCTATCGCCCTTTCAGGTAAACGTGGACTGACGTAGAATGATTAATTGTGTGTCAGCTCTTCATAGGGTGGACCATCTAAGCTAAAGTTGAACGCTAAGGATAAAGTGGTTCAGGAAAGTTTCATATTTGTGTTATAGGCTTCTCGTTTGTCTACTAAAAAAAGATATCTCATTTTCTAAGCAGTTGACAATCTCAAACAGACTGTAATCATAACAAATTAAGTGTATTCATCTGCCTATTATGAGCTTAAGCTGAGCTGGTGATTAAATATTTAGGAAATAATTCCTGACTAAAACCTCTCAAATTACGTTAAATTGTTACTTATATTTGTTTCATTGTGCTATCTGGCCCCAGGGGAAATCTGGCACATTTTCTCTTTCAAGTTGTTGACACTTTTTTTTTTAGGATAAAAGGTTATGACTTCTCTGATTTCTCCTGTTCACATGGCTCAGAGATGGATTGGCTCATCAGTGCCACTTGTTCTAAACCATAACAGTATGTAAAGTCCATGGTACAGTATATAAATGTCCCAGAAGTGCCCTAACCATGGCTTTTGGTCAGTAACTAGCTATTGTCTTCCTACAGAAAAAGCTCAAACCAACTTCCAGTTGTCTTGATAGTTCCAGTTCAAAATACTCTCAGTTCTCTGCCAAACATGTCTTGTAGAAAGACAGTTCAGGTTATACAACTAAACCTAAAAGTCCAGCCATATACATCAACTTTTGGCTCAACCACCACAGGAGTGGGTAACCATTATAAACCAGGGGTATTTATAAGGATTACTGGTCAAAACATCTCTCTGACAAGTATCCAAGTTAACTCTGGGTGTAAATATTGTTCAAATTATCTTTAAATAACTACCACCCCCTCAAGGGAAAGGAAACTGCTCTACTGGAATCCATTTGTTTTGAAATTAAAATGGGGAAGAAGATGCCTCAAGTATTTAGTCTAAATTCTTTGAACTTTTATTTGCTGTCTTTGCTGTTAAGTTAGACACTATTTTTTGAAACTATTCCCAAGAATAAGGTTATAAATGCCAAGTGAAATTAACCAGACATTGCATGGATGCAAAATTCAGACTCTGACTTAGGGACAGAAGTATAATTTGTAGAAGATGATAGTGGTTTCCCTCTTTGTCTTTAAGGAAGTGGGACCAGGGAAGTGCTATTCAACACAAGACGAATGAGTTCAATCACGACTCTCATTAACTATGTGATGAGATTACCTAACTCTCAACCTCAGCATCCTTTTTGGTAAGTAGAGATAGAAAGTCTCTTTGCATAGTCAGAGTATAACCACAATTATAGTACTTGGTACATGGTGAGTCTCAAATGTTAATTACTTCATCAAAACTTACGCTAGACACCTTAGAAATCAGTTAGAGACCTATCTCTTCACTGATCTCTACATTTCCTGAATCTGTGTTTTGATTTTGTAACCTGAACCCATTATCATTCCCTACTTGAAAAAATAATCCATTTGTTTACACTGTTTTATTTGCCTTTAAAATTCATTTTCAAACTTTCAGAAAAGAACCCTAACTTAAAGGACTTTAATTTAAAGCTAACTTCATACTCACTTGCTCTTCTTCCTTTATTATTTCATGGTCTTCCAATCATTCCTCCTTTAAATCTTCATGTTTATAAATTAAAGTCCTAGTTTAAAAGTTAACAATCTTTGAAAAATTATGGACCGGTATTCCTTCTGATATTTTGGCAGGTGTGTAGTAATGACTGGTCAAATCTCCAGGATAATTTCACAAACAGCACGTGGGGTTGAAAATGCACATAGACCACCTTCCTTAAAAGCAGAGGTTAGAAGGGGAGCTTAGAAGTTAGCCACTGAGCTGAATAACTCAGGCTGGTTTACCAAACTGCAGGAAGATGTGTTTGTCTTGCCTAACATTGAATCTGGTGTCTAACATAGTACTTGTCACATAGTAGTTGCTTAAGAAATGTTTATTGATGGGCTAAACAAATGAGCAAATAGATGCCTTGAGAATCAACCCCTGTGTACCCTTTGGTAATGTACTATGTTACAAATGCCTGCTTATGTCAGTTAGGAATACTTTCAGTTGCAAGGCAGAATAATTAACCCAATAGTGGCTTAAACAAATGCTCCCGACAGTTTGGACAGTAGAAGTGGCAGGTGTGTTGGCTGAATGGCGCTATGATCAGGTTTAGAGTCACTGGGAGTCTCTCGGACTTTTCTGGCTTGCAAGATTGTTGCAGGAGTCCTAAGTATCATGTCCTCCCAATAACCATGTTCAAAGACAGAGTAGCTAGTGGTATAGGAAAGAGGACTTCTTTTAGTACCATGTCTCTTATCAAAGAGGAAAATATTCCCCAGGGGATTTCCCCTTACAGTGCATTAGACAGAAATGAATCACATTGCTCCCAGCTTAAACACTGGAACCACTTTCCCTGAGATCATAGGACCTTCAACTGGGACCTAAATAGGGACTCCTTGTTGTCAAGGAAGAAGGGTGAAATATGGCTTTTGCTATCCTCACACTTACTGTGATGTCAGAATCACCTGGAGGACTTGTTAAAACTCAGTGTCCCGCTGATGTTCCTGGGCCATAACCAAACATAGAATTGGTGCTTTTAGTTACCACTGCTTGAGTTGAATGCAGAACTAAGGAACTGTTGTTAGTTAAAATGCTATGTATAATCCAAGAAAAAAGACTAACAGTCCTTCTGAATTTTCATTGGTACCTGTGATTTTGTCAGCATTTCTGAAGAAGTATATGTGAATGGCTTTTTGCCTTCATAAAGGGAATAAAATCTATTCCAACAACTAGAAATAAATTAAAATCTGAACTGATTTTGAAAACTTGTCTTTTATTGTAAACATAAGAATATCTTGAGTTTGTGTTTGCCCTACTAATCAGTGTCTGTATCGACAAAATCATGAATCAAAAGGTGAAAAATTTAAACAGCTTTCTAGTATCATAGAAGCCATAGATGCTATATCTAATACATGGCATCGTAGAAGCTCTCTGAAAAGAGGAATCCAACCTTTTGGAATTTAATTTAGTTAAACTTGCTTATGAAAACACGAGCTTGGTCTCAAAGTACTGTTTTTACTTTAAACCAAGATGTACAGGCTTTTAAGAAGTAGTAATTTATGTGGAATCTATTACTTAATGGGGCTTTACTGCTTTGTGAGATCCTCCATAGTGTTATTATTAGTACAAATAATGTCACATGGTTTTCAGATATACTGTTTTAGGCGATGGACATCAAACATCAAAAATACTAAAAATTGTCTCAGAGTAAGATGTATCCTCCAAAAAATAAAGCATCTGTTTCCAGTAATTTTTAAATGAATATTAAAGATTATAATTAAGATAAAAGGAAAAAATCATAATTTGTCCATTTCCTATTATAACTAAGCCTCCAAATATATCTGTACTGTATTTACATTTTGTTAAAGACAGACATATATCAGAGTAAACCTGGCTATCAAACAAAACACTCACTCATCTCTACCTTTAAAAAAATAGACACTACATTAAAATTAAAGGTCATTTACTTTGAGATGTTATATGCAGTAAAAAGCAACCACTAAAAATACCTTGAGTTATTCATGGGTAGGTTTCCCATACTTTTTTGAGTATGTGCCAGGCAAAAATAAGGTGGTCATGTAATGAGTCATCATCAATCAATAACTTGCTTTACCACTTTAGTAAATATTAAGCACTTACTCAGATGTGAACGTGAAATTTGCAGGATGTAAGATTTTCCTGGTGAGGTTGGAACAGTTTCACAGAATGCAGGATGGGTGGCACCCTTACAGCTTCCTAGTAAGGAGATTATATAAAATCTGATGATTTTCAAATTTGATTTTTTTTCTCTTTCATCTGTTTACTCTCTTTTTTTTAGAACTTATTTGAAATACTACAATTTATTAAGTGTTAGACCTTTGTAAGATATGAGAATATCATTTCATAATCTGTGCTTATGAAATGAAGCTTATCATGATCAACTTTCCAACCGAGCATTAAAATCCCAGGCTGGAAATGGGGAGGGGAAAAGGGGGGAGGGAGGGGGAGAGAGGGAGGGAGGGAGAGGGAGGGAGGGATGGGGTGGGAGGGAGGGAGGGAGGGAGGGGGAGGGGGGGGTTGTCAGCACCATCTAAGGAAAAGAGAATTACCTAACAGGTAGTCTTAGAAAGATCACATTAGCAGGTATAAGAATTATTGACTTTGCTACATTTATTTGAAAAATCTTTTAAAGCCATCCAATTCACTTTCTTTTCATTTAATTCTCAGCAAGTAATCTGGTATTTATTAATTTAGTGTCACAGATCACATGGTGCTGAGTAGAGAGAATATTACTGCATATTCTTTTCCCTGGAAAGGAACATGCCTCTGCAAATTAAAAAAAAAAAAGAAAGAAAAAGAAAAGCGGTCTAAACCAGTATCCCCTGAGTTTAGCAAATATAATCCAGTTATAATAATTTAAAAAAATAAGCCCATGGACTATACAATATGGACTATAATCAGTAGTCTATAAAAAATAACAATTATAGAAATACAGTCTTCAAATTGAGACTGTCAGGGCACATGGAAGACATTCAATAAATATTTTTAGAATGAATGCATAATTAATAAAAATGTTAAAACTGTCAAAAATCATCTTCATTATGTAATATTTATTGTATGACATAAAGTTATTTGGCATTGTATAAAGTTTTTGTCTTCTTAAAAGAAACAGTAGTTGGATATTGCCTAAATAAAGAGAAGGCTTAGAGAATTTAAAGTAGGATGAGGGGCTATTTTAGGCAAGCACTCCAGTTCCTTCAATCCATGAGAATTATTTATAAACAAAAAACAAACAAACATGACGTCATGAGAGGTCCTTCACCTGAGCAGCACCATATCATTACAGAATAGATTCCAAGGGTGGCTGGCTAACCCTTATCTTCAAAATGAATGATGTTGAGAACCCAAGAAATAAACAATGGGGATTGTTGTCCTTTCTGAACTCAAAGGAGACACTCCCTGAGGAGCAAAGGTAAAGAAGAGGAATTCAGTTTGCTTAGTGAAAACAAAAGAAATTGTCCCCTGGATTTGCCTTCTAGCTGGAATAAGTAAGCCATGTCTAGACAGACACAGTATAGAGAAATGTTTGTTAACTGGCTAGATAATTTCATTGGAAGAAATTCAACATTGAGCAAAAGAAATGTAGTTGCATAATTTTCTGTCAAACATGAAGAATATTCAAATATAGTAACTTTTTATTAAAGAATATGAATAAATATTAACTGTTACTATTATTGGTAGTGCAATTTTTTTTTTCTTTCCACATCCTCATGATATTATCTTCCTCCTTAACTGTTTCCTCAACTGTATTTACAGCCTAGCACAAAATGTGGAAAAAGACTTTAATTACCACTATTTAGAGTAAAAGTTTTAGTTAACTTTGCTAACAAACATGGAAGGGAGAAACCAATAGCAAGTGGGAATGGAGAAAATTATCTCTGCCTAAGATGATGTTTCTTTAGGCCAAGTGAAGATGCTGGTCATCCCCAACAGAAGGGAAACAGCCTGGAGGAGATAAGCAAAAGCCCAGGAGATAAAAAATGGGCAGCTTCTGTATTTTATCAGTCTGAGTTTCATGGTAAAGTTCATTATTTTATTTGAATTATTATAAATTTTCAGCATGACACACCCACATTAAAATATAAGTCCAGAACACATTCCAGAGACATGTGTAACTTAATTATCTCTGCTAATAGGTAACAGTGGTAAAGATAACCCAAATATCTTAATATCTCTCTTTTGGGAGACACTACTTTGCTCTGAATTTAATGTATTTTTATTGAGATATAATTGGCATACAACATTATATTAGTTTCACATATACAACATAATGATTTGATATTTGTAGGTTGTGAAATAATTACCACAATAAGTCTAGTTAACATCCACCACCACACATAGTTACAGAAATTTTTGTTCTTGTGATGAAACTCTCAATATCTACTCTCTTAGCAACTTTCAAATATGCAACACAGTATTAACTATAGTCACCATACTGTACATGACATCCCATGACTTACTTAACTTTATAGTTGGAAGTTTGTACCTTTTGACTCTCTTCACCCATTTCACCCACCCTGCCCCCATGCCTCTGGCAACCACCAATCTGTTCCAAATATCTTTTGAAAAACCATTTTTATTGTGCTATGGTCATAGTATAGTATCAACATATGATATGAAAAATTGATGAGCAATAAGAATTACTACCTTGGGATTGTTGTTGATAGCTGTTTCTCTCATTTTATCAAGATGTTTATAGATGGAAATTTAAGAGACTTAATTCATCCCTAGGAATAAATTAGAGTCTGAGGAAATGTGAAAGTTGAGAAGTATCCACTAAGGTCTCTTCCAGTCTCACATTTAGGAATCTGTATCTGGAAAACGAGGAAGTTAAAGACAATCACTGGATTACCAGTCACACAGAAAAGGGTAAAAGGGGTTTTCTAAGAATCTTTGCTATTCAAAATCAGAAATAATCACAAAATAAAGTTATGACAGGAAGCCAACCTGGGGAGCACACCAGGAGGCAAGAATCAACTGGCTTAGAACCAACTGGCTCAAGAGCAGAGGAACAGCTATTATTTCAATGAAAAGAAAAAAATTTAAGATAGCATACTTCATTTGTTAATAATTTAACATTTGAAAACTTCCAAAAGGGCATTTCTACACCTTCACATTAAAAAAGTCCTAGTCGTACCCAAACGTCTGTCCACACTTGTGTTTTTAGTGAATAATAAACAAATAGCCTAAGCAAGACCAGTTCTAAAACATATTTCTCAGGTATATTTCATGACAAATTCCCAGGCTGGAGCCAGGGTAAACCCCAAGAGTACTGACCCTTCCAGAATAACCATGTGGGCAGCTACAGGATGATTAGGTGAACATAAATTTGCTATGAGCTTCTGTAAGCAGAATGAGATATTATTCATTTTCAGAAACCCAGCACCTATTACAGTGCTTGGTACATAGTCATTACTCAAAAAAATGTTGATTGATTAATAAATGTGCACTTTATAGGTGTATAACCATAGGTAGCTACCTGGATTGAGAATAAGTCACAGATTGAAATTCAAATTATGCTGGTAAATTGTTCTGTGAATTTTTACAAGTAAGTTCCCATCCTTTTGGTCATCTAGGCTGACTGTCGGGATGTTTAATGTATATAATGTGCATTGAAGTACTCATATTAAAGTGCCAAATTACTGTTATTATTAACTAAATAAATCATTCTTTATGTTTACCAAAGTGCCTTTTATCCAAATACTTAAAAGCATTTCTAACCATGGCAAACTCCTCATACATTTCTAAAACCTTAACATATTTTAAGGACTGAAAACATATCTGTAGCTCTCATATGTAATTGTTATTTTTACCCAGTCCCATATGGTTTCACTGTAATAAAAAAATTTAAAGCCTTTCTCTGGTCTTTTACCTTTTTCAGAATTCATGAAATATTTCTATTGAAAGGGCTACTAGGTAAAATGGGATAATGTAGAAGGCCCTTAGACTCACTACTGAGTTCAAGGGCAATAGGACTTGAACTCAGCTCATTATAGCCAGATTCAGATAAACCTGAAGAAATCTTTTGCCATTATCCAGAGACTTAATCTCTAGATCTCCTCTAGTCCTAAGGACAGAGGCTTGGCATCACCAGGAGACATCCACACTCAAGGAAGTAAACCTGAGTCCTCTGGAATCGCTGAAATCCAGTTCTTCTAGCACCTGAGAAGCCAGGGCGGGGCACTCACAGGGCACACTGCAGGACCCCCTCCATCTCTGCTGTTCAAATCCAGGACAGTCTTGGCTACTGGCACTTCATTTCCAGACATCCCTCTAAGGGCCATTTGTTACGACAGCACACAGGACCAGTTTCACAGGCGATGCAAACCTGCCTTCAATGCTGAAAGCAGGAAATACGCTAAGAGAAAACAAAGAAGGCCGAGCCAACAACAGACTCAAGAGGTTATATCTAACAAAGCCCTTTAGATAAAAGTGTATTAGTATTGTTTTCCCAGCCTGTATTCAACAAAAAAGTGAAAAGTTGGAAGGGACTTTTGTTGGAAACTTTAAAAGGACTAATTGTAGATATTTATTTCACAACAGTGGTAAGAAAGAACAGAAATTTGTATGGTGGAAGAAATTGAAAATCAACCTCTCTTTTCCTTCTCTATCTCATCTTACATATCAGAATTACCAAATTCCAGCCAAAGTATAAATTCTTCCAAAATGCAGACCATGTCTAAATTTTAATGTACAAATAAAATACATATTTTGTTATGTTGCTCATTCATTGATTAAAATAGGCTTTGCTGAATTGAAATATTTGTATTTTGTTACAAATTCGGGGCAGGCGGGGGAAGATGATGCTTCATCTCCTCTAATGACTGCTTATTTTTTCCCTGGCTTTCTAAAGGAGGAAATTATAAAGGGTGAAACCAAGATTAAATACAAAAATATCCTGTACTTTATCAAGATCCCCTGTGGATAGCACATTTTGCTTACTGTTTTATTTAAGGCTAAGATTTTATCTATATATATAATGCTGCCAAATATTAATACTTCCCAGTAATACTAACAATATCACAAAAATAACTGATTTATTTTGCTCTTTTTGGAAAAATCCCCCAAAAGTATAAGTAGTGAAGCATTTTGCAATTTTTAACTCCACATAAAATTATATTTTAAATGCTGTTTGAATGACTTATATTTATTAAAGTTTATTTACATTTATTTTGTTTTTTTTCTTCTTTACTGTGTATTTTAAATATGGAAACAAAAACATCCTAACCTCATTTAATCATGATAAATTATTATTTATTAAAAATGAAACTCTCAGTAACCAATGATTCATCGTATCTGTCCCGAACCTGATAATTATATATACTCTAAAAACAAATACAATAATGAACTCCTTGCTCCTGCACAGGTATGGGCATCATAAATTATAAGATTATACAGTCTTAAGGTCAAAGCAGTAGGTCAGAGCTCTGATCCTAATCAGACCAGGATGATGCTGCTGATTTAAAAATAAAACTAAATAACAATAACAAAAATTCTTTCCATTGTAGGAAAATGTATTTAAAACAATTGCTTATTAGATTCAAATACCTTTGCTCAGCTGGGCAAATTCATTAAAAGATGCTAATGAAAGCGAAATTTTCTTATAAAACTGAGTTCTCAAAACTTATTCAAGGGTGAGCATGATCAATTTAGTTACTTAGAGTGCAAGAACACTGGACAACTGGTGTTAGAGGAAAAGAGTGATTTTATTCTCTGAAACAATCTTTAGATAATTTTGGAATTTTTCCTATTTGTACATTGTCAGATTTCTAAAAGTATGCTTATTAACTATGCAATAATTATAATTATGGATAGTTTGGGCCAAGAAATCAAGACCAAAAAATCTGTTATGTGTCTCAGTTTTCCCAAGCAAATTAAATAGTCTTAATAAGTTATTTTTGTATGGGTTACATACTAAGATAAATTACATAAGAAAAATAAACTGATGCATAATGGCCTCTAATACAGCTGTATAGTTTTAATATTTTGAGTAGTTCAAAACAGAGATAACAGATTAAACATGTTACCACAAATTCCCTGTGCAAAGTAGAGCTACAAAGTGGTATGTGAAATTATTTTTAATAAATAAAATTAGGCATCTTCAGCAAGCACCCTTTTAGAAACAGTTTTATTTAGAACAAAGTCGAAGGTATCATGGTACCGGATATCAAACTATACTACAAAGCCATAGTAATCAAAACGGCATGATACTGGCATAAAACAGGCATATAAATCAATGAAACAGAATAGAGAGCCCAGAAAAAAACCCACGCCTTTATGGTCAATTAATATTTGACAAAGGAGGCAAGGTCATACAATGGGGTAAAGAGATAGTATATTCAATAAATGGCGCTGGAAAAATTGGACAGATACGTGTAAAAAAATGTAACTAGACCATCTTCTTACATCATATACAAGAATAAACTCAAAATGGATTAAAGACCTAAATGTAAGACTTGATCCCATAAAAATCCTAGAAGAAAACAGACAGTAAAATCTTGGACATTGCTCTTAGTAATATTTTTTCTAATATATCTCCTCAGGCAAGGGAAACAAAACAAAAAATAAGTAAGTGGGACTACATCAAACTAAAATGATTTTTCAGAGCAAAGGGAACCATCAACAAAATGAAAAGATACCCCACTGAATGAGAGAACATATTCACCAATGATACATATGATAAGGGGCTGATTTCCAAAATTTATCAAGAATTTATACAACTTGCCCGGCCGGGCGTGGCTCAGCAGTTGAGTGTCAACCTAGGATCCAGGCGATCGGGGTTCGATTCCCGGTCAGGGCACATACCCAGGTCGCGGGCTGCAACCAATCAATGACTCTCTCATCATTGATGTTTCTATCTCTCTCCCCCCCCTCCTTTCCTCTCTCTGAAATCAATAAAGATATATTTTAAAAAAAAACAAAAGAATTTCAACACCAAGAAAACAATCCAATTAAAAAAATGGACAAAGGACCTGAATAAACACTTCTTCAAAGAGGACATACAGATGACCAATAGACATACGAAAAGATGCTCAACATCACTAATCATCAGAGAAATGAAAATTAAAACCACAATGAAATATCGCCCCACGCCTGTCAAGAAGGCTGCCATCAATAAAGCAACAACAGGGGTTGGCAAGAATATAGAGAATGCAGGTTGGTGCAGCCCCTGTGGAAAACATTATGGAGGTTTCTCAAAAACTTTTAAAATGGAACTGCCTTCTGATCCAGTGATTCCACTTCTAGGACTATATCTGAAGAAACCTGAAACACTAATTTGAAATAGTATATGCACCCCTATGTTCATTGCAGCATTATTTACAGTAGAGCCAAGATTTGGAAGCAGCCCAAGTGCCCATCAGCAGATGAGTGGATAAAAAAGCTGTGGTACATTTACACCATGGAACACTACTCCACCATAAAAAGGAGGAAATCTTACCCTTTACGACAGCATGGATGGACCTGGAGAGTATTACGCCAAGTGAAATAAGCCAGTCAGAGAAAGACAAGCACCATATGATTTCACTTATATGTGGGAATCTATTGAACAAAATAAACTAATAAACAAGACAGAAACAGACCCATAGATACAAAGAACAGACTCACAGCTGTCAGAGGGGAGGGAAGTTAAGAGACTGGATGAAAAAGGTGAAAGGGTTAAGAAGAAGAAAAAAGCAGACACCAACAACAGTATGGTGATAGCCAGAGGGGAAGGGAGGTGGAGGGAGGTTAAAGGGGTAAGGGGGGCAAATGGTGGCAGAAAGAGACTTGAGTTTGGGTGTGAGTTGTACAGTTGGAACTTACATGGTTTTATTAACCAGTGTCACCCCAATAAATTCACTACATTAAGAAAAGGGCTCATATTCTGGAGTGAAGCTGGCAAACCTCTTGACAAGATAGTCAGTGGTACGGAGAGTCTTCTGTCCCTGTGATAGAAGCAGTGGCTCTTCTGTCTTCTGTCCACCCCTAGCTAACAGGTATGGGGGAAGCCAGGGAGAACTAGTTGAGTTGGAGCTGAAATGTGTGTGTATGTGGGTATCTATGCATGCACATCTGTCTGTCTGTCTGTCTGTCTGTCTCTCTCTCTCTCTCTCTTATCTGGCTTTAGTGATTTGGTTCATAAAGTAAAACTGATTTCAATGGAAATGCCAAAGAACCTACTAAATTAATAAATTCAACTTTGACACCCACAGAGTTTGGCCAAATAGACCTATTTTTCTTGGTCGACTGAAATCACAACTTTTTTCTGTTTTTTTTTTTTCAACTTAACCAGATACCAATCTATCATACACCATCATTTGTGAAATGTCCACATTTTAAAATCCAGGCTTCTTCTTCCTTTTTTTTTTTTAATAGACTTTACTTTTTAGAGCAGTTTATGGTTGACAGCAAAATTGAGCAGAAGGTACAGAGATTTCCCACATACTCTTTGCTTTTATATATGCATAGTCTCCCTCATTATCAATACCCACCACCAGACTGGTACGTTTGTTACAGCTGATGAACCTACATTAGCACATCATTATCACCAGAGTCTATGGCTTATATTAGGGTTCATTCTTGATTTTGTACATTCTGTGGGTTTGGACAAATGTATAAGGACATTTTAGCTCTCATAACTGTACAAATTATTTGCCATTGGAGTGAAAATTTTACAAACATGTATTTTAAGAACTAATTCTTAAAGTCAAGTCAATCATAATAAAATTCCTTCAACTCTGGTTATATTCTCAAAAATTCACACTGGTGTTGACAATAACCTGTTTTCCAATGCCTCGACTTTTTTGACAGTTAACTGGTAGACTTAGTATTTGGGATTTTGTTTTTGTTTTGGTTAATTTTGTTTATATTTGTTCTTAAGAAACAATAAAACAAACAAATTGAAATATTTTACTAAATGAATCATTTGTTTTAACAAATCATTGACCATTTCAATCATGAGTGTTATCAAATACAGTATAAACTGCCCAAACTGAAAATTAAATTTGCTCAGAAATATAGAAATTTAGAAAATGTAACTACATTTATACATTGCCTATATACAGCAAAATATGTATATCACCAGTAATATACCCACATCAGACACAAAGTGATACCACAGGATATGTTTAAGTAACCTGAAAATACAGGTGCTTTTAAAAGCTTTGAATATATGGAACTATACAGAATAATATTTATGTTATTAAACAATGTGTAACAGGTGTGGCTTTTGAGTGCCACATCATAATTGTTATTTAGGTTTTCAAGCTTGTTCAGACATCTGCCAGCTCTTTCAAGGATCACGAGAGAAACCAGGCTGAGATCATGGCAAGCTGCTGCCTGGCCGGGGAAATTGTCAAGTAGGCTGAGATGGTCTTCAGAGTTCCCCTTACCTTTGCCTGACCTTCCCTAGGTGTATCCCCCACACCAGATATGCCCTCCAGGGACTTCCATATAACTTCCTCCACTACCGAACCAGCCTCCCACCCCTCAACAAAACCTGCTCCAGGAAACATGGGACAGACTCACTTTCACATAGAAATAGCTGACAAAGCTTCATTTGCTATCACTCATATATTATTTAAATTTTAGTTAAACAAAAAAATAGGCATAAAATAAAATATTTAATTTTTTAATTTCAGAATCCTGGCAAGTGAAAGTATTTTTACAGGATGGTGGGAAGAGGAGGGGCCTTCCCGGCCAAAGGAATTGGGAAACCTTAGCAACCTTAAATTATTTTCATAATTGCTGTAAATATTCATATGTACTTAGGTGAAACATTTCCACATAAAATTTTACTACTAGTATTTGCTTATATCAAGTGGCTGAACAGGAGTCCAACCTACAGCTTTATAACTTAAACCATAATTATTTACAAGCCTCATTTCACCAAGTCACTCCCAAATTATTGTAATCTATAGAACAATATTTGGTTGTCCAGTGCACAGGGATGTTGATAAGTTCCCTATTTCGCTCAATCATCCCTGGTGCAGATTATGCCCTGACTCATATACAAAAGAGAATTCTGTTTTCTCATCCTAACATTAACAGAATGAAAATACAGTCCAGCACTGCATGACAACATTTAGTTCAACAATGGACCACATATGCAGCTGTGGTCCCGTAAGATTATAATAGAGCCAAAAAATACCTATCACCTGGTAGTGTTGAAGCTGTTGGAAAATCTTAGCACAATGTGTTACTCACATGTTTTGGTGATGCCAGTGTAAACACACCAACTGTACTGCTGGTCTTATAAAAATGTAGCACGTACAATTACGCACAGCAATTAATATTTGATAATGCTAATAAATTACTATGTTACTGGTTTATGTATTTACTATACCATACCTTTTCCCTCTACTTTAGATTTTACTCTTTCTATTTATTAAAAACAAAACAACATTCATCATGAAACAGCGTGTTGTGTTATTCTGGCAGCAGCCTCATACATCTTGTGTTTATCACATCTCTTGCTTGCATCATTCTCTTGTGCTTGACTTACTCTCATATTGTTTTGTACAATAACATGCTGTACAGGTTTGTAGCCTAGGAGCAGTAGGCCACGCCATATTGTAGAATGTTAAATTGGTGGAACTCATTTTTAAGCTTACAGTCTACAACCAGACATAAAAATCCATATTCCTGATTTCTAATTTGCATTAAAACTTCCACAATGTATAGTTGCATCTTTATAAAGCTTTGTCAAAATGAGTTAGCCTCAGAAAAATCAAAGTTGTGTAAGGCCATTATTTTTGGACCTGGTTTCCCGCAGGGTGCATTCTGCTCCCATGAGAATGTTCAACTGATTTGAACAGTCCAAGGCTCCTGCAAGCAAGTTGATCTGGCTTTTTTGCCCTTCCTCCTCATGGGTATGTCTAGCTCTAGGCTCAGTTTAATCAAACCAGTTAAAACTGGCTCTCTATATATCTTATCTTCCCTTTCAAGAGTAATTTTAGCCCGGCCGGGCGTGGCTCAGCGGTTGAGCGTCAACCTAGGATCCAGGAGATCAGGGTTTGATTCCTGGTCCGCGCACATGCCCGGGTTTCGGGCTCAATCAATGACTCTCTCATCATTGATGTTTTTATCTCTCTCTCTCCCTCTCCTTTCCTCTCTCTGAAATTAATAAAGATATATTTTTTTAAAAAAAGGTAATTTCAGTACAAATTCCAGGGTTCGACTCACTTGATACAAACTTAAGCCTATGAACAAATGAGCCCCTTTAAGAAGGAATTTTCTTTATCCTAAAAACTGCATCAACTACTTCAACAAACATATGATTTGACAGTCTTCCAAGGACTCCAATATATCTCTTTGCAATGCTAGAGATAGATATCACAGTTAAAAGCAAAAGATTTACAAGTACAGATGCAAAATACATTGTGTAAATCAAGCACCAGGTCACAAGCAATGCATTCTTCTTAGGAAGTTAAACTTTATCTTCTTTAGTTTCTTTAGTAGACATTCACTGATAATTTTTTAAAGATCTATGATACCTAAAGGTTAAATCCCATTAAATATCACAAAGGGAGAACTATTTCTGATTGAGAACCTGGCCCCTTTTCCATATGGGATTTCATTTGCTCCCCTTTTAGACAATATAATTAAGTCAAGTAGATTTAAAGATCTAATCTATTAGTGGGTATTTGAATTACAGAGAAACTAGATGAACTAACCTAGAGAACTAATATTGTAAATGAACACTCACTGCCTTGTCAGGGACTATGCTAGATGCTTTACCTACTTGTCTCATTGGATGCTCAGTAGCCCTGCTAGGTAGCCCTGTAACTATATAATCCTAAAGGTTACCTTTCACTTAGACAACCAAATACCCCAGGGCAGTGGGGCCTCTGGAATGCCTTTGTTAGAAGGCCTTAGGAAGTACACACAATATAGGAAAATTATAGATTTGTCTTAAAACTGTGCACAGAAAGCACATTGTTTTTAGATGAAATATTTAGTTGTTGTTAGTTCAGAAATTGCCAAAAGTGCTGTGGAAGGGCACAATGGCCCCTCCCCAGTCCTCCAGACAGACTAGCTTCTATATCACTGCTCTGTGAGAACTGTGAGGACCAGCACTGTGGGAGGAAGGATTCACCATGGATCTTGGGTAACTACAAGAGTGAAAATACATGATAAAAATGTTAGTGATAAGTTAAAAAGGGGAGACAAGGGAAGTCTAAATTACATTTTCCCAACAAGAAAGAGCTAATCATGAAACTGTAGAGTGATGAGGTTTTTATAGCAAATAGAAACTGTGGTTCACAGTTTCTCAACAGTATGTTTTCAGTTGCTTTCTCTGCATAACTGAAGGCCTGACTGTCCAATTTAGGAGGCCTTTTCCATCTAAAATGTCTAAGCATACCAGTTTAAATACATGTTGTCAGCAAAAAAAATGAAGTCCAAGCTGTATATTTTTCTCTCTCACTAATAAGAGCTGAGTCAGGTGTTCTCATGGATCCACTTTGGAGGGAAACTGGAAGCAAGCAGAGTGTGGGAGAGGAAGAGTGATGTCAAGGTTTGCCCATATCTGCAGATGCCATAGTTGGCTTATAAGTTATATTGATTTGCATGTTAATACTGGAACCCTCATTAAATGATTAAAATTGAACTAAGACTTTGGGTTCTACATGATTCTTTGGCCTCTATCTAGGAAAAAGAATGAATATTGCATCAGTTCTATATTACATATTCCATCTCTTGTTGTATAAACCCTGGGAGAGCAATTTGCCAAAATAAAAATAAAAAAACATGCAGCTAACAACTTTCTATTTTCCCCCTCCCTCATTCCCTCTCTCCTTCCTTCTCTCCTTCCTTTCTTTCTTCCTAACAGAGACCTAAACAATGAATTCTTTTTCCAATATCCATGTACTGACTATTAAGCTAGTTAAAATAAAACAGGTAAAATGTTTTTTCCCTGAACACTAAACTTCAGTGACTGGGTTGTTTTCAGTTCGAGAGTGTTTGTTTTCCACCAGTGTGAGCCTGCAGTCTTTTAGGACTGAAGCTGATATCTGGGACCCGTCACTGGAGGTGTTAGATAATGAAAGTCCCAAGCTTGCGGAAGGCTGAAGCGTACAAGGCCATATCTCCTCTCTGCTTTCTACCAGCCAGAGTTCCACTTCCTGTCATTCTCTTCTAATATGCCTCTTTGCTGTTTTGCAAGTGTTGACCAAAAATGTCAAGATTGTTTGCTATCTCCAATCCCAAAATATCCATGACCTTGATCAGAACAGACATGATTTCTAAAAGGGAAATGGCAGCATCGATGGTAAACTTTTTATATAGTTTTCTCTTCCCAGAGAAGAATAGCTATCTTGAAAAAACAATTCGACAAAAAATGTTATGCTTTACTGGGGAGTCAGAAAACTCAAGTTTGAATAAGACTCAGTTAAATCAACCAACTGACAAATATCAAGTTCTAGGTTGAATCAGAAATTAGATTCTTATCCTCCCTTCTCCTCCCCCCCTTCACATATGAGCCAGTTGTAAAATATGAAGCTTAACAAATGCTTATCTCCTCAAGCAAAATCTCAAGAATAGTTTAACTTTCACCAGAAGAGGCAGACAAAACTGTTGGAAGAAAGATGAGGCTGCCACCCACTTAGAAATAAAATAAATTATTAAATCAGGAGCTGGGCCTGGAAAAGATTTTATTTATTAAACTTATTGGGGTGACATTGGTTAATAAGATTATATAGATTTCAAGTACACAATTCTAATACATCATCTGCATATTGCACTGTGCCCACCACCCCAAGTCAAATTTCCTTTCGTCACTATATATCAAACTAAAAAGCTTCTGCAGAGCAATAGAACACATTTTGAAGTGTGCATATTTTGTGTATATAATTCCCTAGCATTTCTGGTTGCACTTTCCAACCCACTAGATATCAGTCCCTCCCTGCCGCCCAGCTACTGGTAGGTATGCACTAGTTTCTTGCAAACCACTCAGCCCTCTCCAAAGCCACTCTCAAATAGGGACCCCTGAAAAACGTTTCAGTCAGTGTCACTATTGGGTTCGTTTAAATAAATGTGTTAATCTCATGAAGGGTGTTTTGAAGATGAGACATCTTTAATTATGGAATTAAAGGCTTTTCCTTTGTTAAAAGAACTTTACGCCTCATCATATGAGTTTGGGGCTGTGGTGGGGGTCACAGGCAGAGAATTCCCTATACTATTCTCAAGACTGATTTCTATAATTAGGTTTAGATCCAGGCCTAGCAATGGCAGTGAGTCTGGGTAAACATGTCTCATACAATCCATGTTTGAGAGAGTTCTCTGTGTTTGTGACACTTGTACTTTGCAAGCTCCATTTCCCTGGCAGAGTAAAAACAACTATTGCAAATTGCCTTTTCTTGAAAATAATAATAGTAAAGCATTTTGCCAAAATGCTTTCATTGCCATGTCTCACAACAGCCTGTGAGGCGGACAGAGCTGGACTTTTCCCCCCAGTCTACAGATTGGGAAATCAATGCCCATAGAAGTTGAGGACCGTGGTCAGGATCAAAGAACCCAGGTAGCCTCAGGATTCTTTCCTTTGCACCAATGGGTCCCAAACATGACATCAGAATCAGATTCCCAGATCCCACCCCTAAGAGTTCTGGAATAGGCATGGGAAGCTGAACATTTGTAAAGGGTTCCCTAGTGCTTCTGGTGCTCAGACAGGTTCACACTAATGAGGTAATAATAAGCAGGCAGGTAAGTAAAAGAAATGCTGACATAGCATGCTGTTTCCTGTGATCATCCCTCAATCAGCTTTGTGTTCAATTGGATGGGGTCCTCAAAGGAACAGACCTAGAGGAGGGAGAATGGAGATATAAAGAAAGGAGAAAATCCAGATTTGGAGGGAAAGCAGGAAACTGAAGATGAATTCCAAATTAGTAATCTAGAGGGTCGTCTAGACGGCCAGCACACCAGAGTTGCTGCTGACCATTGTTGTTCCCTCACTAGCATACAGCTAGTGTAGAAAAGCACTCTCTGTTCTGTTTCCAAGCTTTAGATAATTTTTCTCAACAAGGAATATCAGCAGGGAGCAAGGATCAGGGGAAGAGGTAACAGTGGCAAGGGGAGGGCTCTGCCTGCATCACTGGTAGACGTGGTCCCTGTGCAGTGGCAGGAGACGAGGGGAGGCCTTCTTTTGTACACGTTCCTATGGCAGGTGTTCTAGAAGGAAACACCATAATTAACATTTGCAGTGGTGACAGGTCATGGTGGTTACTTCATGAATAAAGAAGACACCAAAGGCTTGTGTGGATTACATACTAGAATAATTGCATTTATTAAAATGTTTTCGTTGATTGAATACCCTTGTTGTGCATCTGATGCCACACAGGTTTTATTGCCTATTAATTTGTTATTTAGGCTTTTGTCCTTTCTGGAATTTGAAAGCATTTTTCTTTCTCAGCTCTTCAGTTTTTGAAATTCCTAAAAATCAGTTTTCTGACTTTTAAGTCCTGTAATTCAAGGACAAAGCAGCAGAATTCCAACACTATCTGTTTAAACTGTGTCATTGTAACTTTGTCATCCTAGAACAAAAGTGTCATTTTTAAGAAGTCATATTTTTCAGAACATCAAAATGGAATGGATGTTTATTTTCTAGGGTTATTTTCCTTTCCTACTATCTGGTTGCAGGGAATGGATTAGATGACCCTAGGATTCCTTTATATTAGTGTAGTCCCAGAATTCTAGATTAACTGGATTTCCCAAATAGTCATATAACACATTTCAGGGACAGAGCATTAAAATTACACATTGAGACAGATGTTAGCAATTTATCCCTTAAATTTGCTGTCATCGACACATTTAAAATATAAAATATGTACTAAGAATATTTACCATACTCTGCCAACTAAATTATAGACACCTTAAGAGCCGAGATCCTGTTATCTTATGCACATATAAGTCTAACATGGTGTTTAGCATACAGTAGCTGCTTAATACATATTTTTTGATTGAATGAATGAGTATTGTTAAGTTAAATATTCAGAGACAGAGATTCTGATTAGAAAAATTAGTAAAATTATTGTGTAGATCTCCCAAAAATTGAAAACCACTCTATGACAATATTGAGAAAATAGCCATTTAAAAAAAGTATCTTTTCCCTTTTGAGGATAGTTCATATTTTAGAATGTGAAAAAGAAAAGACATAAAACAGGATCCTTTGCTATTAATTGTTATATCACAGGTAACGCAACAGCTCAAATATTATTGGCAGGATGGGAAGTCTATAGCATTCTTCTCCAAGACTTTTCTCCAGCTTCTTTCAGAGCATCTAAATTATTTTTTACTACATTCATATCTAATTTCTTTCTGGTCATTATCTGCAACTATCACAAAATTTAGAAGCTGTCATTTTTCTGTTTTGTTTTTGTTGCCAAAAAGTACTAAATAATTCTTTTCTAACCTTTTGAGTCAGTTTTTTTGGGGGGGGAAAACCTTTATACTCCTCTTTTAAAGCTATCCAACCTCTGTTTCTATGTGTTTTCAAATGTGTGTCTTTTGGAGAGCTCTTTCAAAATTAAAAGCAGATGGTGAAAGAGTTGTTTGTCTGACACCAAACTATAAAATTGTTGGAAGTCTAACTGCGGTTAAGTAAAATAACAAAATTCCATGTTAAAACTAACTTCCAGGAAAATTATTCTATTTTGTTTGTAAAAAGGACTGTCAGAATTCATACTGATGGGCACATACAGTGTACTTGTAATCTTCCTCTCTTTTTGCTTTTGCAAGGGGGCTTGGAGCAGGGAACTAAAAAAATGCATTTTTGGATCTATAAAAAGTTCCTAATCCATACACCCAATAAATGTTATTTCCATATTCTCAGACTCTGTTCTAGTAACACTGGATAATTAGTGAACTAGATACACAACTTCCCGGCCCTGGAGTCTTATAGCCTAGTAGCTGAGACAGACAATAGGCGAGTAAGCAAATAAATCAAGAATATAATTACAGATTTTGGTAAATAATACCAAATGAAATAAATAGAGTTCATGACAAGTAGTCATGGGAAGAGGGGACCATTTTAGATAGGTTTGTCAGGAAGACTCTCTGAAAAGCTGTACAGATTAGAACACTTTATGTTATAAATAACAACAAAACTGGCTTAAACAATAAAAAGAATTTATTGACTTGTCTGGGAATAGGTCTAATTTCCTGCAGGCCTTGGTCTAGCAGCTCAAGGTCATTCCAAAAGATCTTGAGCACACACACCTCCCATCTCTGCTCTCCTCATTGATGAAGTCATCCAACAGACTCCACACAGTTGCTACTCTACACTCCTTACCCTCCCCACACACACACAAATATACTCCCATTTATGAACATAACTACTATCCAACATTGTAGGGAAAGAGAATGGTCTCATCCAAAAGCTCTCAATGAATAGAAAGAGATTTTTCTTTCTCAGAAACCCTGATAAGTGTCTTCTCACAACTCCTTTGCTCTGACTGGGTTATACGACCATCCCTGAACCAATCTCCATGGCCAAGGGGATGGAAAATGCTTTCGGCTCAAGCCAAAATCCTGGAAATGGAGTCCATCCCCCCTAAACCAGAGGGGGTAAGGGTGGAACTCTAGAGAAAATTTGAGTGACTCTTTTACCAAAAGAAGGATGGATGTTGGGTGCAAAATGACAGATGCATCTATAAGGAGATGACATTGAAGCTGAAAGACGAAGAAGCCAGCCATGTGATAAGCCAGGAAGGGAGGATTCTGTGTACCAGGAATAGCAAGTGAAATGGTCCAAGGCAGAAGAGAGTTTGGCATGTTCAAGGGACAGAAAAGTTTAGGTATTTATAAAATAGATAATAGCTAAGCTCTCATAATTTAATCAAGAACTCTTTTCTAACCACAAAAGAAAACTGAGTAGAAATATGTCCACCTTGGGCCTGCTTTCCAATATTCAGATATTTTCCTTATTATAGTAAATAGCTTCACATGAGCTATTTCAATACTATCAGACCATATATGGCATAAAATGCCACACATGGTAAAACTAAATAATTCTATATAAATTCCACATTTGATAGCTATTCAGGCAAAATTCGGGAATGTCTGAGTAGAATCACAAACTCTTATTTTAGATATGTAGCAGGACTAGATCTATTTTTCAACATTAGCAAGTATTTATATAGAAATTTGAAGTTTTAACCACATTTTCAATTGCTTATTTGTTTTTGCATGCTGCAGTTGCTAGGTGATTGAAAGATTATACTATTGTGCACTGAAATTACTTGTGTCAGATGACTTCCTTGTATGTTATGTGAAGGAAATGCATTCAAAGTAGACCTCAGAGCTGACTAGAGAGCAAGGCAGACTCTTTCTCAGAGCCTTGAAAGTTCACTGAGTGCCAGGCACCAATGCTATGGAAATCTGATGTAGAAAGTGTGTTTCTCAAGTGGTGAAGGGATAGGAGAGCTCTAGAAGGCTGGAGAGTTTTTCCTGAAGAGGTTTAGCACTGCTTCCAAGAGATGGGGGACATGAAGTTCAATTGGACTGCTCCTCTGTTGTTGTTTTTTGTCACAAACGGCATAAGGACATAATTTGTAAGGCAGGAGTGGGTACATAAGAATCAGTTATATTTTTTCTCTGATGTGTATTTTGAAATTTTTCATAATAAAAAATTAAAATTAATTAATTAAAAGATGGTGCGTGCCTCTTGATGAGAGACAGTCAACTGGCCATTGTTTTAATTTAGGAGTAATATAAAACCTAAAGAAAAGTTTCATGACCCAGATTTCCCTCTTTGAATGGATAGAGAAATATATTTTTCTCAAACATTTAAGGATAAGTTACATATACCAAAGCTCTTTACTTATAAATATTATCGTTTCCATATAGTTAAAATAAAAAAAGAAATTCTTCTATATATACAGTACATAAACTACAATAAATCCAACATTGGTATAAAATTTTATCTGTTGTCTTTATTAAAATCTTGTCAATTTACACAATTATGTCAATGAAGGTATTTTCTTTGCCATTCAGAACATGATCCAGTAGGATATTTGTATTTGGTTTCCATGTTTCTATATATCATCACAAAAATGTCAGAATCATGAATTGGCCACTGTGGCTGGGTCATCCCCATTCCATGTCCCCCACCAGGCAAGCCTGCCAGCAAAGATGAAGGAGGCCAGGTTCCTCAGGCCGCCCTCCCCACAGTTTCATGATTTGTCTTTAGGGATGCATTTCACAAATTTGCAAGAAAGTCTTTTCTCTGAGAAGGAAAATTTCATCAAAGACATGTTTCTTAAAGTTAGAGAAAATGAATAAGTCCACATGATACCACATTCTCTGGAAAGGATGGGCTCTGTTTGCCATTTCTCATAATCAAGGGCATTCATCCTTTCCATGTATTTGTTGTTCTAATAGCTGAGTGCTATGGGTGTTGTTTAGGGAATCTCAGAAGTCTGGGCTTAGAGGAAGGAAGGAGTCCTCTTCAGCCCTTACTGAGTGCCTACTTTGGTTTCTCAGAGGTGACCAGGGGCTGGGAAGGAGGATGGCCCTGGCTTTGCTCACCTGCCAGCTCGGAGTTATATAGACAGAGGAGGAGGCAGTAGGGAGGCTGCTGGGTCTTGTTCACCAACCTGGATAAATGAAAAGGTTTTCATTCTCAATGGCCTTGTTCGCAGACTAAAGACCTTTCCTTCCTCTCTCTCTCAAGAGATTAAAAAGAGCTCCAACAGGTGTTTGAGTATGTGCATAGTAACCTTGGCTACCTGACTATAGGACTCTGTGTATGCAGAGTGGGAAAAGGGTGGTAAAACAGTATCGGTTGTCTTTCTTTCCTCTCCATCAGGAGGAGGCCAGTGAGAGGGGAAAACAGTCCCCTCTGGTTTGAGGCTCCTCTTATGTGCTCCCATAGCAAACTGCACTTTCTGTGTCACAGTATTTAGCACTTCAGGAGACCATTGTCTGTTCACCTGTCTACCTTTTTAACTGCATCACATGCTACTTGAGGCAAAGGCAGCTACCTGTCTTGCTCACACTTATATTCCCAGCACCTAGCTTAACACAAAGTAGAAGCTAATATTTATTTGTGGCACATATGAATGATGTGTGTGTGGCCCTGCAGGAAGTACTGCGTTGGTCTCCTGTTTTCATTCTGCACAGGAATTTATAAGGCTGGACCAAGCAGTGCTTTCTGGTTGGGCAGTGACACAGCCTTTGTCTCCAACAGAAATCTGGAGAATTATGAAAACAAACATGTGGTCACTTGAATCTACCTCCCTGTTAGTGAGGGAGAGCTCAGATTTCATTACAGACATTTATTTGCTTAAGCTACTCTTGCTGTTTATTTATCTTTTTAACTTGAAAAGGGATCGAAATGCTAACATGGAACACAGACTGCTAGACAACATTAAGGGGTGGGGGCAGGGAGGAAGAGATGGAAATAGAAACAAACAATGAAAATAAACTGACTAAAATAGCATTTCAAAACACATTCATACTCTGAGACAACAGGGAGTTATCTGACTGTGGTTCTCATGATGTAAAACATTTGACAAAGTTTGTTGATTTTTGAGCAAAAAATAAATAAATAAAAGTAACTTCTGGATTTAAATCTAGACCTTAGATATCCAAGCAGAAAACAAAATATTATCTTTCTTTTTCCTCAGCAGGGATCTCAACCCAAAAAAGAGGAGAGACAGAGAGAGTAAGAGACAGAGACAGAGAGACAGTCCAGAAATTTAGTTTTTATGAATAGGATTATGCTATCTAGACTAAACACAAACACTAGGAAACAGCAAAAAGATTAAAGAACAGAAAATTTTTTGCCTGTTAATTGTAATGGTTCTTTAAAATATTTTTTAATGTTCTTAGAAAGGAAACACAGTCTTTCTCTATTCAAGCTGAGCGCTTACTCTAGGCACCTCTCCCTACCCACTGCCCCATGCTCACTCACCAGCTATAACTATAGCCCCCCCATAGGAAAGATGATCTCAGGACCATATGATGCCCCCTCCCTGACATGGCTGATTAAGTCAGAGCCAACATCGTCCCCACCTATACCAATCAAATGTATTCTCTCAATTTGAAGCAACAGACAGACACTGAAGTCAGTTTGGCTTTAATTCATCCCCCTTTATACCTAGAATAAATTTCTGTTGCTTCAACACTAACTTAAATACAATTCCATTGCAATATAGCAAAGAAAAAAAGGAGGGGGGGGAGAAAGGAGGAAGGGAGGGAAATGAGGATTTCCACAGAGCTAAGTGTACATTAACCCTAGATAGGCCCTCAACCAAAGTGATTCAATACATTTTGACATATTGAAAGTCAAATATTTATAGATTCTGAAAATATGTACTGCAAAATAATTTACTTAGTCTTGAAATTTCTAAAATGGCTTCACAGCTTCAAATAAAAGAATTTGTACCACATTAATGAGTTATTATAAAATTATCTATGAATTTTAGGTATGACTCCAGATAGAAAAAAATTAAGCAACTGATTTCCTTTGGAAAATATGGAATAAACCGAAGGCAATAAAACCATTTCCAAGACTAGATTTTTTTTTTAAATAAAATTCCATTAATAGCTAATAATATGGTAGACAATTCAATTTTAGGTAAGTCAACATTAATTAATTTTAAAAATTATACTGATTTATTCAACATTTATTGAAATATACTATATGCCAGGCCCTCTACTAGGCAGTGGGGATACAGCAGTGAACAAAATAGACATAAATCCCTGCCACATGGAGTTTACATTCTAGAGGTGGAAGATGATAAACCAAATTAATAAAATATGCAGCACAGTCTATGGTACAGTGATAAAGTAACATGAAAAGGGTGAAATAAAGAAGGGGGTGGTCAGGGAAATCCTCAATGAAAAACTTATCTTTGAGTAAAGACCTGAATGAGTTTTAAATTTATCCGTGTGGTCTAAACTTTTAAATTGAAATGATAAATTGAACTGACACGTATTTCATGAAAACAAAAACATGAAGGGGAACTCTTTCTAGGTAAGAGTAAATTTTCTGTCCCCAGGGTGAGCTGCCCTTCAGGGTGGTGTCACTGAGCCTTTGTCCACCTGGCAAATGTGATCCAAGTCCTGTGACGCCTTCCCAGACACGGAGACTCTATCATCCTTCCTTATCTGATATCTCCTCACTACATAGAGACTTCTGAGATATACTAGGCTTTCTTCCCTAATAAATTATAGCCTCCTTGAGGTCTTTTTGGCTCTATTTCTCCCACCTATAGCACAAGGAATTATTTATTTCAGGCACTCATCTATTTATTTTTAACTGAACAGATACACACACCCAGAGACTTAACAGTAAACACAATTATAAAACACATATCTCAATATTGGCTAGATTACCCAGAGAATAGGGCATTCCTACCTATAAATCCTTCAAGGGATTCTCATGGTCAACAGGAAAAAACGTTAGGAGATCTCAGCCAGGCATTCGAGGCCTCCAGCAGCTGGGCCTTGCCCACATTCTCAGCCTCCTGTCCCGCCCCACTGCTCACCTGCCCCATCCCAGTCACACAAACATGCTTACCATGCCTCAGAAGCCATGCCTCTGAGCTTCTGCAGACGCCATTTCCTTTGCCTAAAGCTGCTGTGTCTACTAAGTTCCTACTCATCTTAAGAATCTGTGCTAGCTTTGTTTCCTCTGGAAAGCCTTCCCTGATTTCCTCAGGGAGACTTAGTTATTCTTTCCTCCGAGCTGCCATACTGCCTTTTCCATTCCTCAGCTTCAATATTTACATCACCTTATGGCATAACTGTTTCCCTGCCTGGCTCCTCTGCGTGACTGAGAGTTCTTTGAGGTCAGAGACAATTTTATTCTTCTTTGTACCCTTAGTGGACAGCAACAGTGTGAGGCAAGTCTCCAGTGCGCTTGTTCCCAGATGCCATTCCGCCTTGAGTTGTGGCTCACGTTCTAGAAGCACACACATTTAAACCAGACACATCATCTATCTAAGGAGCCAGGATCTCGGAAATCCTCAGTGCAGGACATATATGCGGCATGCTATTTCATACAGCATGAAAGATTTAGAACACATTCAAAATTAGCAATGTGAATAACTAAATGGAAGAATTTAAGCAAGTGGTTTTAACTAGGGACATTCAGCAATGTCTGAAGCCATTTTTTGTTGTCATAATTTTGGGTATGGAACTGCTACTGGCATTTAGTGGACAGAGGCCAGGGATGTTATTAAACATCCTACAAAATACAGGACAGCCCCCTCCCAGAATTATCCAGCCCAAATATCCATAGTGCCAAGGCTGAGAAACTCTGACCTAATCCTTTACCTCAAGAAACTATAATTTTTTAAAAAGTTACTCTAATTACAAATTATGGTGGGCTTTTATGTAGCTATGACTGCTTCCCTAGTCAACTTCTAGGAATGTATAACTTCAAAAAGTAATCACAAAACATTGTACTCTGAACCGAGGTAACTGTCAGTCCCAGGAAAAAGGGAAGGGCTAGGTTTTCATGTTCCACATTTGATCAGTAGCAATTTGAACTCTGCTAAAACAATTAGATGGTAATAATCATCATACTCCAACTCAGAAACATTTGAATGAATTATTAATAACATTAATTAAAGTATTATTGCTGATAAATGGATAACTTTGGAAAGACTAACTTGGATACTTAGCAACAAGATTACCAACCTTTGTAACATCTTAGCAATGCACACTAGAGTAGTTTAAAAATAAGGAACTACATCAAAGCAAAACCAAGAATGTGAAAGTACTCTAAATTATGAACCTAAGATTAACTAGTCACCCAGACCCCAGAAATATGTCAAGAATCTGAGGAGAGTAGCAATACTCCAACTCTCCCTACTTTTTTCCAGTGACACAACAGCAACACAGTACAAAAGCAAATGTTTGCCTCTGTCTCTAGCTTCTTATTGACCATAAATTGATTGTCCAGAGGTGATCTGCCCTTAGATTTCCCTTTGATATACAAAGTCTAACATTTCAAAAATTGAGCTTATCCTTTTTTCATAATAATATGGGAACTTCTGTATTATTTTCACTGACATCACCCAACTTCTGAACACCTGGGTTCACAATCCTATTATCTTATATTTTAATGTCTTTACTTCAGCCTCAGCATCCAACTACCATATGGATTTGTATTATTCAACATCTTTTGGATTTGGTCTTTTGCCCCATTTTTTCCCTTTTATCTCTGCTTTTCAAGCCATTACCTTAATGCAAGTCCTTATCATTTATGCCTAGATTTCTGTAACAACCTCAGGCAGTCTCCTATCAGGTAGTGTCTCACTGATTCACTCTATTTCACATGATATTGTAAGAACAAAACCACAACAATACTGACAATTCTAGGCTGGTGTAGCTTCACAAATAGAAAATATAATGAATTTAAGTGAATACCTAAAAGTAGGTATTATCATGAATATAAAAGTCAAGTTGGAGATTTCCTAACAGGTCATCAAAGGAAGCTAGATTTGGAGATCCAGAAAATAGTAAAATCTCAAGCGTCACTTGTTAATGCAAAATACAGGCTGTAAAACCAAAGACTTTATTTTTCCATTTATATAACTTGCCTAACGATTCCATAATACTGCCTAGCTTTCGGCATGAAAGCTCCCAATACTTTCCATTCCTTATGCCACTGAAACTGCAAGCTAGATTAAAAACAGTGGTGGGCAGTCCTGCCATCTGTATAGTAGCAGCATTTGGGCAAGAGTCCTGGGGAGAGTAGAAACTGACATCTTGCTCCACCCAGTACCACTATCAGCACTGTGACTACCATTCAGAAATCTCTCACTGGAATAATAGCTGTACAAGTCATTATCATGGGTCTTTGGTTTGGCTTGTACCTATTCAGAGAAGAGAAAGAGAGAGAGAAGCTTAATTTGCCAATGCCTGTAAGCTCAGACTTGTTCACTGCAGTTCACTAGTTGTCTATCTTATGTAACCATAACAGACCTGGCTTATAGGCACTCAATTTGTTGAATTAATTCCTGGGCTCAGAAATTTATATTCTCTCTACATAACAGTAAAATCAACAATAATATCTATCATTTATTGGATGACAGTATAGCATAGTGGTTAAAAACAGCTCTCTAAAGTCAGAATGCCTGGATCCACGCACCAGCTATCTGTCCTTGGAAAAGTTACTTTTCAGACTTCTGGTTTCTTCACCTATAAATTTCTTCACCTGTAATAAGAGTAACTACCTTCCACAGGACTTCTGAAAGGATTCAAATAGAAAATAAATACAATATCATTAGCATAGTCTTATACATATTACTATAAAAAGCATGGCTATTCTTGCCTGGTTGGTGTGGCTCAGTGGTTGATTGTTGACCTAGGAACCAAGAGGTCACTGGTTTGATTCTTGGTCAGGGCATATGCCCCGGTTGTGGGCTTGATCCCCAGTAGGGGGAGGGAAGGAGGCAGCCAATTGATGATGTTTCTCTCTCTCTTATCAGTGTTTCTAGCCTTGTCCCTTCCTCGTCTCTCTAAAAATCAATAAAAACATACTTTTTAAAAATTGTGGCTGTTCTTGATTGCCTACTCTATGTCAGGCATTACACCAGGGTTTCTCAATCTTGGCATGATTGACATTTTGGACCAGATAATTCTTTGTTGTGGGGGGTTGTCATGTGCAGTGCAAGATGTTTAGCACATCCCTGGCCTCTACCCACTAAGAGCCAGAAGCACCTCCCCAGTTATGACAATCATGGGAGCAAAATCAGCCCTAGTTTTCAGCCACTGCACTAAACTCAACTCTTTACAAATATTTTATTATTCCTAAACATACTCTGACAAGGTAGTATGCCAATGGTATTATCTCCATTTTACAGGTAAGGAAATGGCCACTTAGAGATGCCGCCAACTTGCCCAGGGTTGTTCACCCTGCCCAGGTTCAGCTGGCTCCATGGTGTTGACTGTGCACTGTACCTCCCTAATTGTCGGCGATGGTACTCTTCATGCCTCTTTCTTGACTTCTTATCTACAAAGGCACTACCTGTAGGTAGAGCTCACAGGAGGACCTTCGGAGGATAACAGTGAAGCCAAACCTCACCTCTGCAGAGTCATGAGATGATCTCAGGAATCCGTATCTCATGCTCATAACCCTTAAGTCACAGTATTTCTAGGCAGAGCAACAGAGTTTCGATAAATCCAACCTGGAGTGAGTAAACAAGCAAAAGTGGTTTTATTCTAAAAACACACTCAAGAAGGTGGACTAAAAATATACAAGGCCCTATCTTTAATTCCTTCCTGTACCTCAGTTTGCGTGTCACGTCCCTCTCTAAGTAGTAGGGATGCCCTTCCATTTATCTTCTCCTTTTTGTTTCCACAGACTCCACCTTATCACTGACCCTCATAGAGACTACGCCCAAAATGCTCAGGGGCTCTCCCTGCGCCACAGTTCACTTAGCATCCTGCTGCCAGACCAATCTCCAGCTGTAATTACACCAAGTTACTGCCCCACTGAAAAAGCACTTATAAATCTTTATTTTCTGAAGCATCAAGTTTAAATTTCGCTGACATTCAAGACCTTTGAAATGCTCTCTCTCTCTTTCTGCCCCTTGTAATAGTGTCTCTCTACCTCTCCCTCTTTCCCTCCCCGACCCCCACCCCCCTTCTACCTCTCCACCCTGCCACACTCCTTGCTATCCTACCAATTGGCTAAGGGGAACCCTTGCTTCCCTGTGTTCCTCATCCTGTGGCTTCCATGTTGAACAATGCCCTCCCTTCTCTATGCCTCTCTGTCAAAATCCTAACCACTCTTTTAGGCCCATCTCAGGCTGAGGCCCCTCCACACACATTCTCTGACTATTGCAGCCTCATCAAGACTGTTTTATTTAAAGGTGTTCACAGTCCTGACAGTCTATCTTATACCACCTAGCACCTTAATTTAAGTATCTGGTATCTGCTACAGTTTCATGTTTGCCCAAATGGATTATAATTCTATTGTATGCTGATACCATATCTCACAATTATGGCCTGTGCTCAGAGAAGGTCTTCAGTGAGTCTTTACAAACTGACTCCATGAAAGCCTTCTGCTGCTGTAGGAATAGAGGCAGTGCACACAGGAATGTGCGCTTTGATCTTATCTTTATATCTGGGCTCCACCCTACATGAGATCACCTCATATGGTTCACTGCTATTAGGAGACACCATAGCCAGCACACCTGCTTTCTGCCAACTCATTTTGAGCCTGAGCCCTCTGTTGGCCCTTAGCTCTCAAGACTCTTGGTCTCCGTTTCTTATCAGCACACCTTGACTTACCTCTGCATCATGGTCTTTGATACTGACCTTCTTCCTTGGGAGTAAACCCAAATCACCGTGCTGAAGTTAGCTCTTTATGGCCTCTTTAACTGGCGTCTCTGGAAATGGAAATTATGACATCATCTAAGCCTATGGTTCCCAAATATAACTGAGGATAAAATCACTTGAGTGCTTATAAAACATTCTGGTTCCTGGTCCCTGCTCCAGACCTACTGCATCAAAATATTCAGGATACGGGCCTAGGAATTGGAATGCTTAGCTAGCATCGAGGATGATTCTTATGATAAGATCAGTCAAGGAAACATTAATCTAAGATGCTGGGTAATATTTTACCAGCTGATCGAATGAGATATTCAGGCTCAATTGCCAATCAGAAATTAGGCATCCTAGACAAAGAAAATTGATTTTCAGGGGTTTAACAGCATTCTTCCTTATCAATTTCCATTTTTCTAGCTCTTAATATAAGAAAGTATGTTCTACTAAATAGACCACTAATATAGAAATTTGCCATGTGACCTTAAATAAGTCATTTAAGAATTCTGAGTTTTGATTTCTCTGTTATAGAAAAAGGGAGGGTTGGGCCAGATCAGTAGTAGTTCTAGTTCATGGATACACATTAGAATCACATCAGGAGTTTTTAAAATATACATTCTCCAGAGATTCTGATTTAATTGAACCACGTGATTATATAGTATAATTGAGGTTAAAATCAAGTGAACTGGGTGATTTTTAAGATGCGTCCCAGTTCTAAAATAACTCTGATTTAATAACTACCATTTTTTTTAATTCTTATGTCAACTCCAGACATATTTGGCATATGTAAAAATATATATCCCCTTTTTTATTCCACATTTTTTTCAATAACATCTCTGTTAGGTATTCAATGTTCATGTAGGAAAGAGACTGAATAACTTTTAAATACTCTTATGAGTTATTAATACCATGCAAAAATATTCAGGAATATAATAAAGTATTTTAAAATCTGTAGGCTCAGATATGAATAGCAACAGCACAGCTGTTAATCAAATCAAAGATAGGAGCATACCTATCCACTCCTTCAATATTTCAAGTAGTATTTATTGTTGAGTGCCTGCTATCTATCAGCCCCTGTGCTAGTTGTTGGTGATACTGCAATAGATGAGAGACACAGTCCAAGCCCATGTGGAAAAATAAACATTGTGTAAACGTTACAAATGTGATTAGGATCACAATGGCATACAGAGGGCTACAAGAATGCATAAAGGGCTTGTAGGGCGAAGTGAGAGTTAAGGTGAAACCTGATAAGTTAATTGGAATTAAGTGTATGTGTGGGGTCAGGGTGAACAGCATGTTAGAAGGAACTGAGGTGGAAAGAGCTTGAATGTACCAGGAACAGAAGAAAGACCAAAAAGGCTGGAACTGGTAAGCGAAGGGGAAAGTGGCACAAGTGGAGGGCCATGTAGGAGAGTTTAGAATGTATTCTAAGAGCACTGAATATTTTAAGCAGGTTGCTGAAGTGATCTGATTTCTATATTCTGAAGTCCCCACAGTGCTTGGAGTCAGAGATGCCTGAGTGGGTACAAGGAAAACAGATTATCACAGCAATCAGGGGAAACATGACGAACTAAAGTGGTGTGAGCAGAGATGGAGAAAGGTAAATAGATTCAAAATGACCATCTAAGGAAACTCAAAAGGGCATGGTGATTGATGGACTATGGGAGGATGGGATGTGGGAGTTCGAAGAACTTATGAGTCAGGGTTTCAAACTTGAGTAACTGGGTGGATGGCTATACCATTTACTGAGATAAAGAAGCCCAGGGGAGGAACAGCTTCAGTGGGAAGCATGAGTTCAGTCTGGGACTCAGTGAGCGTGAAACATCAGTGAGTCAACTAAGTGAGGTCTTAATTAAAATGGGACTAGAACTTAAAAGAGAGACCTGGACCAAAGTTACAGACTGAGAGTTGTCAGCATATAGATGGCAATGGAAGTCATCAAAGATGGATGAAATCATCTACCATGTGTCAGGGACTTATGGTAGGTGCTGGGGCAATAGATTCACTTTGTTCCAATGACTCGCAGTCCAACAAATGCAACCAGGTATGATCAGGGCCTGAATTTTAGTTCAAGTGCCCTGAAAACTACCCTGAAAATCCCTATTATTGATCATAGTAAGTATACTCTTCTCTTTTCTACACTCTGAAGGTTTAACTCCCAATTCAACCTAGAAACTAGAAATTCCTCTGTAAATGGACTAGCCTGTACTTTGTTCTAAGAAAGTGGGATTCAACAGAGAGTACCTCTTAAGCCACTACGAGATTTCACTTAAATCTTAAAAATAAACTTTACAAGTCGAAATATATTTGCACTAACATCACACCTTTTAAATATCATTGAACATGAAAATCCAGGGAGCACACTGCAGATTTTGTGCTTGGTCATTCCCATGGTGATGTGAACTTTATAGTTTACAGGGCTATGATCACAAAGCCCAAGGTCTGTTCGGCCTATGCCACATGTAAATAAGTCCACAGTCTAAGGGGTTCTCAGGACAGGATCTGCTTTTAAAATGTACTTTGTAGTTTAAAGGAGCACTGCACCCAACAGCTAAGCCTTCTGTTTGAAAGTTCACTGATACCAGAAATAATTACCAATAAACCTAAGGGAGATTGGCATTTCTGAGAACGGACTCTTCTCCATTTACCCTATTTCCTTCCTCCCTTCCTTTCTCTCTCCCCTCCACTTCTCCCCCCACCCCCAATTCATTTTCTCTTTTTTTTTTTTTCATTTTTCCTTCTTTCCAAAAATAGTTTCTGCCTCAAGGATTTATGGCATGAGCCAAGGCATACATATTTTACCTACACACCATATACAACAATGCGAATGGCCCCTCCATGCAAGGCCCTTTGACAGAACCAAAGCATTAATATTAGAAATGGAAGAGCTCTCACAGATCATCTTATCCAATCCACCCATTTTACAAATCAAGAAAAAGAAACTTTCATGATATTCCCTGATGTGTTTGAGAATTATCTTAAAGTTTGTTGGGCTATTATGTTAGACTTCATACAATAATGGCAAATACTCTTTTGTATTATTTTATTAAGGCAGTAGGCCTAGAACTGCACTAACCAATAAAGTCAGCCACTACGTACATGTGCCAGTTGAGCTCTTGAAATATGCCAAGTCTTAATTGAGATGTCCTATAAAACACATAATGAATTTTGAAGAAAGTATAAAAAGAATGTAAAATATCTCATTAATTATGTTTATATCAATGACATGGTGAAATGATAATGTTTGGATATACTAAGTTAAATAAAATATATTATTAAAATTAATTTTACCTTGTTTCTGTTTACTTTTTTAATGTGGCTACTAAGGTTGCTTGTTGGTTGGCTAGCATTTCAGGCCTTTATAATTTAAGTTCCTAAAGTCATCCAACATTGATAAAAGCATTCATACAACTATCAAAAGAAAAAAAGTGGATCACAAGTCCTAGAGAACACATGCTGAGAATTTACTAGTCACCGCTCAAATAGGCCAAGGAATTTAAATATTTGCCCAAGGTCACATAGCTTATTAGTACAGAGATGATACCAGGGCCCAGGACTATTTGCTTATTAACCTTTTATCATAGAACAGTTCAATGAACAAAATTGTGAAATGGTTTTCAATGGCTGCAAAACGAATTCCAGTTGAATTCAACAAATATTTGGATGCCTCATAGGTGCCTGGCATTGTACTAGGAAATAATCATTAGAGGGCTTAAGTTATCACCTTAATGTCTGAGGGACTTCCATTCAGTTCTAAATGAAAAGCAAAATACTTTCATCACGTTTTTCTCATATTCAAACTTAAATAGTATTACATCTGAATGGGGATATTTTCTTAATTTTCAGATCTAAATTGAATATTTGATCAAGGTAAAAAAAACTGTTAAAAATTCCCTAAAATGCAAATATATGTTAATAAAAAATATTAACTTTGCCTTTATGAAATTTATATTAAAGCCATTACCAATTTTTTTTTTTTTTTCAAAGCAGTCTTATTTATTTTGGTTATAATTTAGTTAAAGCTTAAAACTGAAATGTACTTTCTGAAATGTACTATTACAGGGTGGGGCAAAAGTAGGTTTACAGTTGTTCATATGGAATACAATAATTAATAAATAATAATACAAGAATAAACTCTGTGTTTTGTATACCCACAACTATAAACCTACTTTTGCTCCACCCCATACATTCTTTTCCTAAAGGGCTGGATTTTAACATCTATTGATATCATTACATGGTTATATGGCTTACAAAGGCTCATCTGTTACTAAATAGTTACTAAATAAATTTTAGTTTATTTTAGTTTAGTTTATTTACTATAGGCAAATGTTATGAATATCCTCGGTGAATCTAACGTAATTGCACTTTATCCAGATTAATTCTTGGTTGTGAGTGTATTACAGGAATTACTTTAATTACTTGCTTTAAACCTCTGGACACTGTTGCTTATTGCTCTTTTTCTATTAACATTTTTGCTTTATTGAGTGGTCATCTAGGTCAGCAACAGGGGAAGTTATCCTTATAACCCTGTAATAAATTCTACTTTGCTATGATCTTCTTCCAGTTTGGTGATGGGTTCAATTTGTTAATATTTTCGCTAAATATTTCCATCTGTATTCATAAGGGTTGGGGGGGGGGTACTTTTTATCAGGGTTTGGTATTTAAACCATGCTAGCTTCATAAATTAGGAGTCTTCCCATAATTTATTTATTATTATCTATTTTATGAATCAGTCTTGTTCAAATACAGTAATTGTCCATTCTTTGTAGATTAGAAAAAAGTCAGCAGTAAAAATCACTCAGGCCTGGTAGCTTTTTAAAAAGTATTTCTTCATCAATCTTTTCCATTTCTTCTATATTTATAAGTCTTTTTCAGTTTTCTTTCTTTCCTTGGGTCACCTTTGTTTATTTATATTTTGCCAGAAGTTGTTTTCTCTAGATTTTAAATTTATTGCCACTGAATTACAAATAATATTATCTTAAAAGGTTTCTTTGATTTCTTTCATGTCTATGTTCATATTCCCTTTTACATCCCCAAATTTATATTTTTAACCTTTTTCCTTTTCTTTAATCAGGCTTACTATCTTTTCCAAGAATCTAGCTTTTTGTTTTATTTACTTTTTATTAATTTTTTAAAATCTATTTCACAATTTCAAATTTTATCTTCACTAAATCTCTGTTCCTACTTGCTTTTGGTTTTGTTGCTGTCATTTTTAGTCTCTTAATTTGAATTTCTAAATGATACCATTTCAGTGTTCCTATTTTAAAAATAAATGTTTTGCCCGGCCGGGCGTGGCTCAGCAGTTGAGCGTCGACCTAGGATCCAGACGATCAGGGTTCAATTCCTGGTCCGGGCACATGCCTGGGTTGTCGGCTTGATCAATGACTCTCTCATCATTTGATGTTTCTATCTCTCTCTTTCTCTCTCCTTCTCCTTTCCTCTCTCTGAAATCAATAAAGATATATAAAATAAAATAAAATAAAATAAAATAAAATAAAATAAAATAAAATAAAATAAAATAAAATAAAATAAAATAATAAAAATAAATGTTTTAAATACCTAGTAGGGAAAGGAAATAAGGATAGGTTTTTCCTGTGTACTCTTCCATGTCATTTGATTCTCGCCAAAATATAATCTTGTTTCTGTAGTTTGATAGAAAAACAAAAGAATAAGGTATATTTTTTTATTTGTGATGTCCCACAGAAATCATGTTGAGTAGGTAAGGAAAAACCTTCATATCCCACAATCATGCAACAATGACCTAACGACTATAAAATTTGTCCCTCAAACATCTCTTACCCTCCTTGTCCCCTTGAAAGCTAGCACTCATCCTCAATCATGAAGGGTTAGTCTCTGTAGTGGTGATGTTGGAAACATCCAGTGTAAATATACAAAATTAAAATAAACTGCAAAGTAATATTACTAATGTTGCAAAGCTGCAAAGTGATGTTTCATGAATCACTTTGACTAAAGAGAAAATCAGAAAGGCTCATATATATTACAAAGGTGAGTCAAGAAAAATGCTTTGAATATCAAAATATTTGGAGTCAATTTTGAGAAAATTGATGAAGAATGAAGTTCTCAAACATATTTGAAAAATTGGCCCTCTCTGATCATGTCAAGTAAATCAAATGTGAAATGAAAAATGTCAAATCAGGCTCTCAGATATTGTTTTGCTTTTTTTCTTGTGCCTCAAAACCTGACATAATTCATTCTTTGTTCATTCTAAAAACAATGGAATGGTAGCCATATAACCTAAATTTTTTAAAATATAAAATAATATGAATTTATTTTCATAACAGTTTTGTTTTTTAAATAACATAATTTAAAGCTGTTTATTTAAATATCTACTATAAAATTTCTCTTTTTGTTTTAAATATATTCACTTTTAAGTATACTTGTCTAGTACCAATTATCCCATTTGAACATTTAGCAACCTTCCCAGAAACCATGTGAAAACTATGTTTCCTTCTTCATCTGGTGGAGTAAGAAGTAAAAAGGAGAAAAGAGAGAAGGCATCCAGAAATAATTTAACTGCTTCCTAGCTCCTCCCAATCAGGCCTTCCTCATGTAGTTTTATTACTTGTTTTTAGTTGAATTCCAAAGACAATAGGCAGTAAATCTTGGACTAGCAAGTCAGGAATATAGGTCCTGGGACCAGGCTGCCTCAGTTCATATGGCAGCTTTGCCACTTACCAGCTGTATAATGTTAGGTAAATTAACCAACCCCTCTGTGTCCTCATCTGTAAAATGGGGTAATACTGAGTGCACTTACCCCTCATAGCCTTGTTACAAGAATTGAGTTACACACCTGTCAGAATGGCTATGATCAATAAATCAACAAACAATAAGTGTTGGTGAGGATGTGGGAAAAAGAGAACCCTTATGTACTGTTGGTGAGATTGCAAATTGGTGTAGCCAATATGGAAAACAGTATGAGATTCCTCGTAAAGTTAAAAATAGAACCAACTTATGACCCAGTAATTCCACTCTGGGTATATACCCCAAAAAAGCCAAAACACTGATTCAAAAAGATATATGCACCCATACATTCACTGCAGCCTTATTTACAACAGCTGAGATATGGAAGCAACCCAAGAAAGTGTCCATCAATAAACAAGGGGATAAAGAAGATGTAGGGTATGTATACAATGGAATATTACTGGGCCATAAAAAGATTAAAACTTTATCATTTGCAACAACATGGATGGACCTAGAAGGTATTATGATAAGTGAAATAAGTCAGAGAAATACAAATACCATATAATTTCACTTATATGTGGAATAAAAATAAACAAATAAATGAACAAACAAAACAGAAACAGACTCATAAATACATAGAACAAACTGTGGGTTGCCAAATGGGAGGGGGAGTGGGTGGCTGAGTGAAAAGGGTGAAGGAATTAAGAAGTTGGTAGTTACAAAATAGTCATGGGGATGTCAAGTACAGCAAAGGAAATACAGTCAATAATATTGTAATAACTATGCATGGTGCCAGGTGGGAACTAGAATTACTTTGTAAATTCTATAATTATCTAACCATTATGCTGTACACCTGAAACTAATCTATAAAATATTAAACGTCAACTGTAATTTAAAAAGAAAAAAGAATTGAATTAAAATATGTAAAGTTCTTAAATCAGTGCCTGGTCTATCGTGGTAAGTTCTCAATAAATTTAGTTGTTGTCATTCATCTACACATGTTCAAATGCCAAGAATAAAAGCATATAACTTTGTGTTGTTGGATTAATCATCCCTAATTGCTTTTGAGTGTTTGTGAGAGTTCATTATAATAGTTGCCTAAGTGTTTCATCATATTTTCATTACCAAGCAGAAAAATTAACACTATACATTACATTTTCAATTATTTCATTTGGTAGTAAAAATAGATTGCCTGGCCAGTGTGGCTCTGTGGTTGAGAGTCCACCCATGAACCTGGAGGTGATGGTTCGATTCCTGGTCAGGGCACATGCCCAGGTTTCAGGCTCAATCCCCAGTAGGGAGTGTTCAGGAGGCAGGCAATAGATGATTCTCTGATAATGCTCTCTCATCATTGATGTTTCTCTTTCCCTCTCCCTTCCTCTCTCTGAAATCAATAAAAATATATTTTAAAAAAAAAAATTACAACGGCTCTGATCGGGTAGCTCAGTTGGTTAGAGTGTTGTCCCAATACACCAAGGTTGTGGGTTCAATCCCCAGTCAGGGCACATGTGAGAATGCGTAAGTGGAACAACAAATCGATGTTTCTCTCTCCCCTTTCCTCTCTTTCCTTAAAATCAATTTTAAAAAATTAAAGATTAGCTTTAACTTTCCTAAGCCTGTACAGCTCTGCTCCCCAGTGTCTCTCTCAAACCTGGGCTAGCTTCCTATCTTCGCCTAGACATTTACTGTAAGTTGTATTTCTACTGAGCCTCTGTTCCTTGTACCTACCAGCGGGGGGCGCATACAGAGAGATTTCCAGTGTTATATTGTTTAAAAAATATGAAAACACGTCTCTCATGCAAATATAAAATGAATATATGCCAAAATTTTATTCAACTCATTAATTAATGAGGTTACAGATAAATGCTAAGACCGATTCAAAGAATCTATGAGGAGCTAGGCCTATATACGGAACGTTAGCCTAGGACTGCAGGGTTCGATGCAAAACTGACTGTTTTACAGAACAATCAGTTATAACCTGAGGGGTGATGTGGACCACCAAATAGAAATTATTTTCATTTCTGCCAGACAAAAATCTACAGGTTAACTTCAGCCCCTACAGAATTGTAAGAGTCCAGTCCTTAGACAGTCAAGCCCCCAAAAAACCTGAAAAACAACCAGTAATCTCTCGTCTGTTTCCAAGTTTTGGATCATTTTTCCCACAGGAGTGATATTGCACATATTGTGTGGGGCACGCCTATACGAAAACGTTATTCATTTATCTGAAATGCCTATTTAACTGGACACCCTCCATTTACCTTTTAACCCTAATAACGAGTTAACAAACACTTGACTAAGCCTGCACAGCTCTGCTCCCCAGTGTCTCTCTTAGTGAAACCTGGGCTAGCTTCCTATCTTCGCCGAGACATTTACTATTAAGTTGTATTTCTACCGAGCCTCTGTTCCTTGTACCTACCAGCGGGGGGCGCATCTAGCTCAGGCCACCGGCGGCGAGGAAGAGCAGAGGCCACCAAAGCGCTTCTGCCCGGGATCCGCTAGGGGACCGCTCGGGGACCTCAGGTTCCAACGCGCCGCTCCGCCCGCGCGCCCTCCGCATCTGCGCGCACGCGCGGCACTGCTCCCCTCCCCTCCCCCCCCGCCGGGCCTGAACTGCGCAGGCGCTCCAGCGAGCGCGCGGACGTTGCTGGCAGGTCTCGCGGGAAGGGGCGGTGGGTGTGTGGAGCCGCGAGCGCGCCCCGCCGAGTCCGGGGGCTGCCGGCCGGGCCCCGCGGCGCTGGCGGCGGGCGGCCGGCTCCATGGAGAGGCCCTTCCGGGAGGCGCGCCCCGAGGACGGCGCGGGTCCGCTTCCTGCCGACAGTGCGGCCCCGCCCCGAGAGGACCTCAGCAGCAAGGTGAGCGTGGGGCTCCGCGGAGGGGCCGCCGGGCCCGAGACTGTCCGCGCGGCAGCGGGCGCGGGCTCGGCCTTGCCGGCCGCCTTGTCTCCTTAGCGCTGGGCAGCACAGTTAAGGGGGGCCCTGAAGCCGGCCCCGAAATTAGACCCACCTGGCAGCGGGCGGAGACTCGGGTGGGATTGAACTTTTAGAAATACCTCCCACCCTGGATCCGCTGCCGGTGTCACCCGCCTCCGAGAATGTCAGCGCCGCCCCTGCAGTCGCGAGCTCGGTTCACGGAGGCGCCTTGACCAGCCTGCCCCTCGCCGCCCGCCGCCGCCGGCCTGCGCCCGGGACCCCTGCCGGGGCCTCCAGCGGGCCTCGCGTCCGCGTTACCTTCTAACAACCGCTTCTCCGTTTCAGCCGAGCGGCGACCCTACGACACGCGTCTGGTAGTCATACTTCCACCCAAAAGGGGGAAAGGGAAGCCAATTTAATATAGATCTTACCCGCCGCTGACAGACAAAACCTTTAAAGACGCGCTGGAGCTGGGAATGGTTATAGGCTTCCGGGTATTAGGTGACCTGGATCCTTTGTGGTTTTGTCTTAAACGAATCGTTGTATCTTGGGCAAGTCTCTAATCCCTCTGTGTCAGTTCCCTGGTTTGAAGTAAAGCGAAAGGTGGGTGTACCTGCCGTTTCTACAATGAATGGGGAAGCATCGTTCAAACGCTAGTTTCAAGGTTGTGCAAGTTGGGTGCTGGAATTCAGTATAGTGAGTTACGGTTAGCTGGGGAGACGGAAGGGCACGCTCGTGAGTGGGGCGAATTTTCAAACCAGGCACAACCCACTTTGGTTACCACCATAGCGACCACCGCACTGATGAATGACAGGTCCCTGAGGTGCGCGAGGAGGGACAAATGACAAGCCTGGTTTCAGAGGCACTGGTGACTCTATGTAATCAATCATGTTCACAAAATAACTACCGTTACTGAAAAGAGTTAGGAAAAAAGCTTAGTTTCCACTTAGTTGAGCCGTCTCTTGCACTAATAAAAAGTGACGCCTCCTCCAGCAGTGCCAGCACCGTCCTGTTCTTTGACATACAGAGATGGAAGGTGACAGGTTTTACTGCTCCAGGCAGGGCACTTAGTGCTATTTGCTTGTTCTGAATGCCCCGCTGTACCACTTAGTACATAAATCATGAAAAGCATTGGTATTTGGGGGAAAGGAGAGTAGCCCACCCCTCCTTCCATTTGCTATTCTTTATTTTAAAGTGCTAAAACATAAAAGAAATCATTGTCTATTTTAAGTAAAGGGTATAAACCTTGGGTAGTAACTACGACCCTTGCATGAAAGCTGATCACCAATACCAAACCCCGTCTCACCACTGTTTCCTCTCCAACTTTTCCACACCTACACCCTCACACAGACTGCTGCTGAAAAGAATCTGTGTTCACAGACTGGACAGTTAGTACATTATAACCCGTTATCCCATCTTTACTTTTAATGGGCCCCCACTGAGCAAACTTTGAGAACCTCTGATTTAAGAAGGTTTTTTTTTATTTCAATAGATTAAAGAACAAAAAATTGTTGTGGATGAACTTTCTAACCTGAAGAAGAACAGGGTGAGTTATTAAAGTATGCGGAAGGGTTTGATTATATCTTGTTAACTATATATTAAAGTTATAAGAATTTTATATCAGATTTATAATATTTCAGCATCTTTTTAAATTACAAAAGTGAAGTGTCCAAGATTGTGTATATGTGTATATATAGATAATACGTAGATATCTATCTAAATATAGATGTACTTATCTTAATTTTTGCAGTTCAAGAGAAAATATAAATATACCAATATCTATATATTCATCATAGTTGATACTATCTTTTCCCCATATATGAAATTCATATTACCTTTGAACCAGTGCTACTAATTGTATTATGATACCTTGGAGCTGTAATTACTACTGATATTTTTGTATTTAAATTTGATTTTTTTTTTTTTTTTTTTTTTAGTGAAAATGGATAATTGTTGAAAAACAAAAAGGATAAATTGCTTCCCTTCCCACCACCACATTTTCTTACATAATTATTCCAAATATTTAACATGGCTACTTAATGCCATTTCCATTAATGTATTCATAAACAGGCAAGCTGCTGCTTCATGTGTCAAAAAATTACATTTTAAAGTTCAGGAAGAAATGATTTTGAACCCTCTTAAGCATTTTACAGGTTATTTGATAACTGACAGGTTAAACATTTCTGATATTGTCACTTGTGGAATATTAGAGGTTAAGGCACAATTGATACAGACTTTCTAGAGGGCAAATTGGCAGAATGTGTCAAAACTTTAAAGGTATGTAACACTTTGACCCAGCACAGAAGTTCAGTTACAAAGAACTTCATCGCAACATTGATTTATAATAGTTAGAAGTTGGTAGCACCTTAAATATCTAAAACTTGAGGACTGACCAAATAAACTGTAATATGTTATACCCATACAGTAATGTTGTAAAAGAACACATTAATAAGAAAATTCTCAATATAAGTTCATTGATAAAAGCAAGTTATACATCTGTAGCTATAGGAGCCTTTCTTTGTTAAAGAAAAATGATATTGTGGTATATGCAGAGAGAAAAAAGTTTCACCTCCATGTTCATGGTAGCAATGGCAGGATAATGAGTAGCTTTTGTTTCTCTCTGTGCTAAGATACTGTTCTGAACATGTTACTGAAATTCAAGAATAAGTAGTAATAGGGTTCAGAGTTTTGACATCTGCTGCTTTTTTAGATCAAATCATAATATTAGCCTAAATTATGTTTTGCAGAAAGTATATAAGCAGCAGCAGAACAGCAACATATTCTTTCTTGCTGACCGAACAGAAATGCTTTCTGAAAGCAAAAGTAAGTTTTTCTGGTATATTTTATGGAAATGCACAGAAAGTCTTTTGTAGGCTTTATGTAGAAGTTCATGGTAGCACCTAAATTATACTAGCTATATCTGAATGTTTAAATATGTATATAAAGATTGGATGGTGGTATACCTGTTAATAAAATTAATGCAGTAGTTCGGTTTTCTTCAAGTTAGCCTTCCAAAGATGAGTTTATGGTAAAGATAAAATCAAAAATACATAAGATGTGTTAGACAGCACTAATTATTAACATATGCTTTAGAGCTTGAGAGAGATCTAGATATGAGATACTACTTTGCCACTTTCTGAAACCTTTGTGGCTTTGCATGAATTACTTTGAGCCTCCAAAGTCCAGTGGGACTTAAATAGATGGTATATATAAAATGCATAGTCCAGTGCCTGGGCCACAATAAGCATTTAATATACAGAAACTATTTTCCTAAAAGATAAACATTCATCATGAGAAGCCTGCTGTAAGTTGTTATTGGCACTAACGCACTGCATTATACTCAAATGGTTTAATCTTGGTAATTGTCATCCTGTGAATTACTAGGTAAACGTCCAAGAATTTTTATTTTATTTAATATTCATCTCCCCTCCTCCTACAGATATATTGGATGAGCTGAAAAAAGAGTACCAAGAAATAGAAAACTCAGAGAAGACCAAAATCAAGAAATAGTCAACTTGATTTCACATAACAATGTGTGGCATTTGTTGTTCTGTAAGCTTTTCCATTGAACATTTCAGCAAAGATTTGAAAGAAGATTTACTGTGTAATCTTAAACGACGGGGGCCCGATAGTAGTAAACACTTGTTAAAGTCAAATGTTAACTACCAGTGTTTATTTTCTGGTCATGTCCTTCACTTAAGAGGTGTTTTGACTGCCCAGCCTGTGGAAGATGAAAAAGGCAATGTGTTCCTTTGGAATGGAGAAGTCTTTAGTGGAATAAAGGTTGAAGCTGAAGAGAATGATACTCAAATAATATTTAATTATCTTTCCTCTTGTAAAAACGAATCTGATATTTTGTCACTCTTCTCAGAAGTTCAGGGTCCTTGGTCTTTTATATATTATCAAGCATCTAGTCATCATTTATGGTTCGGTAGGGATTTTTTTGGTCGCCGTAGCTTGCTTTGGCGTTTTAGTAATTTGGGTAAGAGTTTCTGCCTTGCTTCAGTTGGTGCCCAAACATCTGAAGTGGCCAGTCAATGGCAAGAAGTTCCAGCATCTGGAATTTTCAGAATTGATCTCAAATCTACTTCCATTTCCAAATCTGTGGTTTTAAAATTGTATCCTTGGAAATACATTTCTAAGGAGAATGTTATCAAAGAATATGTTGATAGCCTGACTCAGATTTCAGCAAACCTGCCAGCGTTTGTATCAGTGGTAGCAAATGAAGCCAAACTGTATCTAAAAGAACCTATTGTTCCTTTAAATATGATGCTGCCACAAGCTCCATTTGATATTCATTGCAGTAATATTTCTAGTGTCCCACCTACAAGAGAGACACTTCAGGTCTTTCTTACTGATGGACATGTGAAGGAAGTAGTTCAGCAGTTCATTGATGTCCTGAGTATTGCAGTCAAGAGACGAGTCTTGTGTCTACCTAGGGATGAATACCTGTCACTAAGTGAAGCTTTGAAAACTTGTGATAGGAAAGCAAATGTTGCAATACTGTTTTCTGGGGGTATTGATTCCATGGTTATTGCAACCCTTGCTGACCGTCATATTCCTTTAGATGAACCAATTGATCTTCTTAATGTGGCTTTCATGACCAAAGAAAAGACCATACCAACTAGTTACAACAAAAAAGGGAGAAAACAGAAAAATTGTGAAATATCTTCTGAAGACTCTTCTCAAAATGTTACTGCTGCTGCTGCTGACAGTCCTGATAAACAATTCAGTGTACCAGACAGAATCACAGGAAGAGCAGGACTAAAGGAACTACAAGCTGCTAACCCTTCCCGGATTTGGAATTTTGTTGAAATTAATGTTTCTCTGGAAGAACTGCAACACTTCAGAAGAACTCGAATATGCCACTTAGTTCAGCCCTTGGATACAGTGTTGGATGATAGCATTGGCTGTGCAGTCTGGTTTGCTTCTAGAGGAAATGGTTGGTTAGTGACCCAGGATGAAGTGAAGTCCTATCAGAGCAATGCAAAGGTACGGCGCAGGATTTCTGCTCGGAAGGATTTCTGAGACCTAGTCTTGGCCCTTAAAGCTTTTGGCCTTTAGGTTGTAAAAATGTAGCATATTTTAGTTGCATTTAAACTATAATACAATGTATATGACTTTTTGAAGATGAGGCATATTTTATTATTTTTTTACTTTGCCTTGTGGTTTTTCTCTGAAAATGTAATCTTTGAGGTTATAATTTTTTAAGCTCTGCTTTTATCTCATTTCCTTTACTGTATGGTAGTTGACATCTTTATGTGGATTTCTTTAAACCTTCATAGGTAGTTCTTACTGGGATTGGTGCAGATGAGCAACTCGCAGGCTATTCTCGCCACCGTGTCCGCTTTCAGATGCACGGGCTGGAAGGACTGAGTAAGGAGATTGAGATGGAACTGGGTCGAATTTCTTCCAGAAATCTTGGTCGTGATGACAGAGTTATTGGTGATCATGGAAAAGAAGCAAGGTAACACCAATCCTCTGAGTATTATATAATTTTGTAAAAATAATGAACTGTAAAAAGAGATTTTTAGGTTGCTTTTTTCTTTGGAGACTGTTCAAATGACTAACCATAGCAACTATAATATCTTGGCTTTATGTAGCAAACACAGCAGCAAAGGAAGATGTGCCAAAAGAACAGTTTTTTTAAAAAAATCTAATACTTTGTTATATTATGTCAATTTAATGGTTTAAATGTAATTAAAATGTTTGATACGTAAAGTTTTACCATAAGCAAATGTCTCACAAGTTCAGGATTGTAGAGCCCTTCTATATCGGTTTCATATCCTTAAAGTTCAGTTTCTTTAGACATGATAAAGACCAGATAGAAATTGAATAATTGACTTAAGACCATGCTTATTTTTAAGACATTCCCAAATATATCTTGTGAAACAATTTGAAATTTATTGCTTGACACCAGAGAACTAATTTATTTATTGAGGCAAAATTTATTTATTTTGTAGCATACATATTAAAATTACTCACATGATGTGAAATACTTTTTTAATGTGATTAGAGTTTAGCTGCAAAATTATGTAAACAACCAGAATATTTTTGAGAAAAATAGTACTCTCAAAAATTAATTTTATACTGTAAATTTTAACATATTGAGTAAAATGCAAAAGAAGTAATCATAACAGATTGATTTTATTTTTTATAGTGTTTGTATTTATCTATTTATTTTAGATTTCCTTTCCTGGATGAAAATGTTGTCTCCTTTCTAAATTCCCTACCAGTTTGGGAAAAGGCAGACTTGACTTTACCCCGTGGCATTGGTGAAAAACTAATTTTGCGTCTTGCAGCAGTGGAACTTGGTCTTACAACCTGTGCTCTTCTGCCCAAACGGGCTATGCAGTTTGGATCCAGGATTGCAAAAATGGAAAATAATAAGGAAAAGGCGTCTGATACATGCAGAAGGCTCCAGGCCATTTCCTTAGGAAACCTTTCTCTGGAAAAGGAGATTGAAACATAGTATTTCACACTGTAATAACATTTACTAAATAATGTTATATAAAAATAAAACACCACTGTTCTGTTATTGTATAATGTGGTCGTTTTAAAGTTTGTGTGAATTTTTACTTAACTGTGCAGTTTAATATAACCAATTTAGTCAAATTAACAATCTAGAAAGAACAATTATGCTTGAAAGAACAACTTGTATATTTTAAACTGTGATATTAACATTGTTTTGAACTCTTACAGAGTAATGTCCCACCAGCAACACTGAAAAAAGCTGCTTTTACTGACTCTTTTCATGGTAGCTACATCCAAAAATAACTGAATTTGTTGTCTGGTCATGGTTTACTACATGGTCTACAGCAAGGACGGGGAACTTTTTTTCTGCCAACAGCCATTTGGATATTTATAACATTACTTGAGAGCCATACAAAATTATCGACTTAAAAATAGGCTAGGAAAAAAGCTCCTAGGTTCATTGAATTTTGAGTCCTGCCTGCAGTTGCTGTGGTAGGGCCAGACCAAATGATTTTGCTGGCCTTATAGGACTAGTGGGCCAGACATTCCCCACCCCTGGTTTACAGGGACCCTATTTGACAGGTGAACAAAGGTTTAGAGAAGCTAAACACTTTGCTTGAGGTTCACACTCCTGAGCAATGCTTGGTTTCTCTGTTACATCTCTAGGCAACTCAGTATCCCACTCAGAACTTTCGAAGACTGTTTTAAACATTCTCCTGTCCCACAAATCTCTACCTCCCTCTCTTTACCCCCTTTTCAACTCCTGACCTGGGCTTTTCACAGAGAGCTCAGTCATCAGGCGGAGGACTGCCTCCACTTTCTAACACCAGAACTTCTAACTCACCTGTAGGTACATCTATCGTTTTCTCTCTTCTTGCCCTTAGAAAGGGAAATGTGTCAATCCACCCATCAAAAAGGCTGTGCCTCCCCCTCTTCTCTATATGTCAACCCTTCCTGCCCTTCAGGAACTTTATACTCCTCTCCAACATTTTTAGCCTCTTCATTGTTGGATCCTTCCTATCATTTAAAATATTCCAGCCTATACCAATTTAAAATGCACATCCTTGGTCCTCCATCTTCCTTTACTTGTCATCTCTTGCCTCCCATCCACACTCGCCCTCTCCACCTTTTCACCTGATTGACTCCACTCCAATGTGGTAATACCACCCACCAGGTCAGGTATGACCCCCATACAAGGTCACTAGGGGATCTGTCCCAAATTAGGGCTGACATGCTTTCTGAATATGGCCATATTTTGATTCTTTTAATCATAGAAATATTAGATTATATATACACACACACATATATGTATATGTATATCTATGTGTATGTATATATATATGTATCTGTCAAAGACTCATATGCCCTGAACTATATATGTCTGTCAAAGACTTTCACATGCCCTGAATTTATTCCTTGGTGAATGCAATGTTCAAACCAGATTTAGATATTATGTGATTAGCTTTCATCTCCACCTAAAGGTAAGCAACTTCAAGTGTCTGTGGTACTGAGCACTAATTTGATGTTGCTCATATTGGGAGTGGGTAAACTAAGAGGTTTGCCCAGCAGCCTAGAGTTGAATATAATAATAATTTTTATAATAATACAGTTCAATACTGAAAACAGGTATCATTTTTAAAATATGCTATGTGCCAGGCACTATTGTGTGAGCTTTATGTGTATTAATTTAATTGGTTGAACCTCTAGGGAATCTCCGGGTCATCTGCTTCAGCAGGATACTCTGTATGCATGTTTGCTTTTGTTTGTTGGTTTTTTCTTTAATCCCCAGAGGGCCTGATTGTTTTCAGGCTTCTTGGTAATTAATCCCATAAACTCTGGGATAAAGTTCTATGTTAATCCTTAAAGGAACAATCTTTCCCAAGATTTGAGACACTTGGAACAAACCATCTGGGTGAGTATCTGAACAAAAACCTTTTAAGTAGAGGAATGTACATATATTGTTCAGGCTTCATAATTGCAAACATATAAATCTTTTAAAGAAGGCAATTATTTTTTAAATCTCTTGCCCTGGAACAGCAATTGAAAATTTACTATTTACCTCCATAGCAATTGTTAAAAGGAAAACAGACCCAAAATGAAGTCACTTGTATTAAGCCCCACATAATAGCTAAGCAAATTTTAGCTTCAGCCTCTCTCAGGAGTGGAATTTTTAAACCAATCAGTCTGGAATTTCCTGGTCAGCACTAGTGAGGTAATCTGCCTGATAAGACCCTCTGCCTTTCCCTAAGCCTTAGGGAAAGCTGATCTTGCTTGAAATGATCCATTCTTTTAATCTTGTGGCACCTTCCTTCTACTTGCAGAAACCATCTGTACAACTCCTCAGAGCTTCCTTCTGTTTGCTAGATTGGATACTGCCAATTCTACCAATACCTCAATAAAGCCAATTAGGTTTTTTAATTTACTTGGTTGAATTTTTGGTCTTTAAAATGGCTAGAATATGAAGGCCGGATAACTCAGTTGGTTAGGGCATCTTCCTGATAAGCCAAGGTTGTAGGTTCGATACCCAGTCAGGGCACATACAGGAATCAACCAATGCATGCATAAATAGGTGGAACTACAAATCAATGTTCCTCTCTCTCTAAAAATCAATAAATTTTTTTAAATTGCTAAAATGTGGTATGATTGAAGTGAAGTTCTGCCACCAGTCACCAAAAACCTGCATGTTGCCAAATTCAGTGGAACAGTTTCAGTTCTCATCTCCCTTGACCTAGCAGCAGCATCCAGTGAAACTGGCCATTCTCCTGTTCTTGAAACACTTCTCTTGGCTTCTGGGACCAACCTTGGTTTTCCTGCAGCCTGCCCCTCTGCTTGCTCTTTGTCTTTGCTGACTCCACCCTCTCTACCTGACCATTAAATAGTAAATTGTTTTCATCTCCATCCTGGTTTCTCAATTCTCTATTCTCTCTCCCTTGATGATTTCAGCTATTCCGCTGCCTTCAGTTACCCTAAACCTCCCAAATGTGTACCTCTAACGCAAGCTCCTGTATTTAGCCCAGACCTGTGCATCTGGCATTTCTGCGTCTGTGCTCGGTTATGTCACAGGTACATCAAGGTCAGTATGTCCGCAGCCCAACTCTTCAGTCTTGCCCGATCCCTTCTGCTCTTGACAGAAATTTAAGTGTCACCTAGACAACCTCCCCTTCTTTTCAGCACTCTGCCCCCATTCCACAGGCCGCCCCGTTGTTTCTCAGACCCACCCACAGCCCCTCACCTCCAGGGCCGCCGCTCCAGCCTGCACCCGGCCCCCGCTGCGCCAGCCCCACCCCAGCCTCTGCGACAACCTTCGGAGTAAGGGGGCGGCCTGCAGGCTCGGCCCCAAGTGCCCCTCGCTCCCTTGGCGGTGCAAGGCTTTGCTCAGGGCCCCTGTCCTCCAGCTCCAGGCCTGCAGACCCCTTTCCACCGTCCAGGCTCAGCTCAGAAGATCGTCCTGCCCGGCCGGCGGTTGGGCATCGACGTCGGAGCCGGGAGTTCCGGTTCGAGTCCCGGTGAGGGCACGTGCCCGGGTGGAGGGCTCATCCCCAGCGGGGGCGTGCAGGAGGCAGCCGATGGACGAGGACTCCTCACTGATGACTTCTCCCTTCCTCCCCCTGAGGTCATGAAGACAGTAAAGACAGATACACACGTGAATCCCTCCCGCAGCCTCCGCAGCCCGGTGCCCGCTCGCCGGCCGCTGTGCACGCCTCGCGCTCCGCCGCTGGGGCGGCCTGGGTGAGGGTCCGAGCGCCCTGGGCTCCCGACTCGCGGCCCCCTGCGCCCCGGCGTCCCAGCCCCTCCCGCGGCGCCTGGCCCGCGAAGGACGGTGCGGAGCCGCGGGCAGAGCGACGGAGGCGGGTGCGCCGGGAGCCCCGGCACCCAGGGCTGGGCCGCCCTTGCGCGTTTTCTTCGCGGAGACGGCGAGTGAGAGGAGGAGGGGGCGGCGGGGGAGGGGGGGCGGGGGGCGGGGGCGGGGCCTGAGCCCGGCGGGGGCGGGGGCGGGGGCGGGGGCGGGGGCAGTGAGGGTCCCCGGGGCGAGCAGGGGCCCCGGCGCGAGGGCCAACGGCTCCGCCCCAGGGCCCGGCGGGTGCAGCGCGGAGGGCGGGCCGAGGGGAGGCAGCCTCCGGACCGGGGCCCCGCCCAGGAGAGGCCGCCCGGACCCCCGCCTCGGCCCAGGACAGCGGGACCCGCAGCGGCCTCTCCGGACAGGAAACGGTCACTGCACGGTCGGTTCCCGCCCTCGCTCCTGTCCTCCCCCCCTCCTGTCCTCTCCCCCCCTCCTGTCCCCTCCCCCTCCTCTCCCCCCTCCCCGTCCTCTCCCCCCTCCTGTCCCCTCCCCCTCCTCTCCCCTCCCCCTCCTGTCCCCTCCCCCTCCTGTCCCCTCCCCCCTCCTGTCCCCTCCCCCTCCTGTCCCCTCCCCCTCCTGTCCCCTCCCCCTCCTGTCCCCTCCCCCTTCCTCTCCCCTCCCCCTCCTCTCCCCTCCCCCTCCTCTCCCCTCCCCCTCCTGTCCCCTCCCCCCTCCTGTCCCCTCCCCCCTCCTGTCCCCTCCCTCCCTCCCTCCTGTCCCCTCCCTCCCTCCTGTCCTCTCCCTCCCTCCTGTCCTCTTCCCCCTCCTGACCTCTCCCCTCCCTCCCTCCTGTCCTCTCCCCTCCCTCCCTCCTGTCCTCTCCTCTCCCTCCCTCCTGTCCTCTCCCCTCCCTCCCTCCTGTCCTCTCCCTCCCTCCTGTCCACTCCCCTTCCTCTGGTCCGCCTGGGCCTAGGCCTCGCACTGGCTTGGGGACAGACCTGGGTGGGCCCTGATTCTGAAAGCGTGACACCTTAGGCACACTTAGGCCCTCCTCGTGCCCATGCCTGTGTCTACACAGTGAGGATACCTAAGCCTGTTTCTCTCGGCCAGGTTCTCAGGGTCCTGCGAGCATCGGCATCACCTCTGGCCCCACTCCGGCCGACTGAAGCAAAACCCTAGGGTGGGGTCCAGCAAGCTTTTCACAAGTCCCACGTGATTTCACTGCAGGCTAAATTTTGAGAACAACTATAAAAAAGGGTAGGGACAATCAAGTGAAATAAAACATTGTGTATAAAAAGTTAAACAAATAGTAGATGCTCAATAAATAATGGTTATAATTATTATTATGCCAGGAACAGAGCAGTTAGTTGCACAGAAATAGAAAGTTAAGCAGGCACTTCTTGTCTTTTAAGCATTTTATTTTCTTGCTTTAAAAAACTAAAAAAAAATTAATATATGCCCAAAGGCCTCTCCAACAACAACAAAAAAATAGGTATGCAGCATTAGCTTCTCAAATATAAACTTACATATATTTTTAAACTATTTTTATTGATTTTTAGAGAGAGAGGAAGCGATAGGGAGAGAGAGAAACATCGAGATTGGCTGCCTCTTGCACGCCCCTGCTGGGGATCCAGCTGCAACCTGGGCATGTGCCCTGACCAGGAATCGAACCTGCAACCTTCAGTGCACAGGCGGGTGCCCAACCAATGGAGCCACACCAGCCAGGGCAAACTTACATTTCTTTCTGACACACTTGTTAGTATCTTTGGACTTCTTTAGAAAAGCAAAATACGATTAATGTTAAAGGTTTTATCATTTTAATTGTTTTAATTTAAATTTCAACTTTCTTATGCTGCAATTAATTTAAGACTGAAAAACATAATAGATCTACCACATGACCCATCAATTCCACTTCTGGGTATTTACCCGAAGAAAATGAAAACACTAACTTGAAAACAGATATGCACCCCCGTGTTCATTGCGGCATTATTTACTATAGACAAGCCATGCAAGCAGCCTGTGTCCAACAGCAAATGGATGGATAAACAAGATGTCACACACACACACAATTGAATATTATTTTGCAGTAAATAAGAATGTAATCTTGCCACTTGTGACAACACAGATGGACCTACAGGAAATTATGCTACGTGAGATAAGTCACACAGAGAAATAGAAATACTGTATGATTTCACTTATGTGTGAAATATAAACAAGCAAACAAAACAGAAACAGATTCATAGGTACAGAGGACAAATGAATGGTTGTCAGAGGAGGGGAAGGTGGGAAAATAGGTGGAAAGGGTGAAAGGGGAATAACAGGCACGGACTTCCAGTTATAAAATACATAAGTCACATGAATGCAATGTATAGCATGGGGAATATAGTCAATAAAATAATAATAACTTTGTACAGTGACAGAAGGTTACTAGTCATATCATAATCCCATCGTAAGATCTATCAGTGCAGAACCACTATGCTGTACCCCTGAAACTAATATAATTGTATGGTTATTATGCTTTAATTTTTTAAAAACGAAAGATTGAAAATGTAATGGTTACCATGAAACTGTTACCGAATGGCGACTCCGCCGGCAGCGTGTGGGTTCTTGACTCCATACAGGAAAGATTTCCCTGCACAAGTCCAAGTGATTTTGGGGGTCTAGAGATACACGCCTCAGGGACAAAGGCGTGGGCACGGGGTCCTTTGTCTTGAGGCTTTTTGTCTTTCGTTAACTGGTGGGAATCCAAGGGGAGGTCTCAGGGAAGGGTCTTAACAGAATATTCATTAGCTTTCCAGGTGTGTCCTTCACTATGTTGGTTCATCAAAATGTGAGTTTAGAGGGGTCAGGGTTATTTTCTGGTTAGTTTTATTTTCAAAGAATGTCAGCCAGCAGGGACCAGGGCCAAGGCCAGTCTGCCCCGGGACAGTGTGGAACGTGTAAACCACTTAGGAGCACTAAGTGTCCTTGGTTAGGGAAGATAAAACCTTGTGATTCATTCGCCAGCTGTAAATTGCTCACATTGTTTGGCCTTGTTCAATTATTTTGTCCCAGTTTCCTTTATTCCACTTGCCAAGGGATTTCCCTAGCTTCTCACTATCCTGCCTTCAAACAATTAACCTAACAAGGATGAAAGGAACAGACACAGTTCTTGAGCAATCCATGGCTTTATTACCATGACAAATGTTATTGCTTGTTTTGTTTCTGTTTTCTTCCTTTTATGTATTACAGAAAATTCAAAAGGGACGCACTGGAATTAATTAGAAATGTTAAGATTTCCCAAAAAAGGATTACCTAGATTTGATCAAACTCAAGATGAAGAAACCTACCTGGAAAATTTAGCAGTACAGAGAAATGCTTCTGCCTTTTTTGAAAAATATGATCGGAGTGAAGTACAAGAGTTGCTAACCACGGCACTAGTTAGCTGGTTGTCCGGCAAGGAAGACGTCCACTGCCAGCTGGACAGCCCGTGTGGAATCATGAGCCAGATGAATAACGTGGGCTTCAGCACTGCAATCCTGCTGACTCCCCTGGAGCCTTCTGCCCTCTTAGACTACAGAGAGGTCCACCAGATCATAAGGGAGTTGGCTGTTGGAATTTATTGCTTGAATCAAATTCCTTCGATCACTTTAGAAGCTAATTATGATCAGAGTTCTTCTTGTCAGTTACCCCCCGCTTACTATGATACCCGAGTCGGGCAGATTCTGATCAATATTGACTACATGCTGAAAGCACTGTGGCACGGCATGTACATGCCCAAGGAAAAACGAGCCAGGTTCTCTGAACTGTGGCGCACCATCATGGACGTTGATCCAGATGGAAAGCCTCAAACAAATAAAGATATCTTCGCAGAGTTTAGTTCAGCAGGTAAGAGAATAGAACACATATTTTTAGTAGAATCCATTTTTTAAAAAAATTGAGTGTGAGAGGGAGATTTTATTTTAGTTAGTTTTTTATTGAATTTATTGGGGTGACATTGGTTCACAAAGGCATACAGGTTTCAAGCGTACAATTCAACAGAACATAATCTGCCCCCTGCATCATGAGACCCTTCCCCCTTTCTCCCTGCCGTGCTACCTGGGAGAGGCATATGGGGGTCTCACTGCTACTTAACCCGATACCATGACCTGTGCTTTAGTGCTTTCAGTTTCTGAGCTTTTCTGTGGTGACAACTGACTTGTTCCCACCCACTCCAACCCAGGACATTTTGGAGGTGTCCGCAATGCTCTGACTCATGTTTAGATTTTTTTAACCTGCCAGAAACACTTTAATTTCTGGATAAGCTTTTACTAATTTATTTTACTAACTCTTTTGCAAAAGGGAGATGAATCATAGTGGCTATTTAAAAAATACAAGAGTGTTGTTGAGAGATAGATAAATAGATAGGAAGAATTTGAGGGGGGAAGGGGAAGAAGAAGGGGGGGCACATTAATGTGTCATTTACACTTTAAGGCACATGCGTTACAAGCAAACTCCACGCTTTATTGAAAGTCATAGTTTATGATTCTAGGCTGTTTTTTCAAACCTAGATTAAGGATAACATTATGAATGCAACTATCCTATCTTTATTTTATTTATTTATTTATTTATTTATTTATTTATTCATTTTTCAGAATATTACAGATGTCCCTTTTTCTCCCCAATGACCCGTGCCACCCTGTCCCACCCCCCCCAGTCCCTCCCCCCACCATTGTCCATGACCTTGGGTTGTACATATCTGCATATAAGTTCTTTGGTTAATCTCTCCCCCTTATTTTATTTTTTATTTTATTTTTTAATTACAGTTTACATTCCACATTATTTTGTATTAGTTTCAGGTGTACAGCATAGTGGTTAGACAATCACATAATTCACAAAGCGTTCGCCCCAATATTTCCAGTACCCACCTGGCACCATACGTAGTTATTACAATGTCATTGACTATATTCCCTACGCCGTCCTTCACGTCCCTGTGACTATTTGTAACTACCAATTTGTACCTCTCACTCCCTTCATAAATGCAACTATAAAAAGACACTGTAACTGACAAGGAAGTTCTTAATTTCATCATATAAATGGGAAGAAAATGTAACATAGGAAATTTGTCATTTATAATAGAGTAGAACCAAGTTTTAATTCTTATTTGATTTATCACCGTTAGCAGGCAAGTTCTTTATGGATTGTACATACTTATCTTCTGTTCTCGGCAAAAACAAGAAATCTGTAACGTGGGGCTTGAAAAGCAAATTGCACCTTTAGCCCGAGCGCGAAGCTGATTCCCTGCTGTAGGAGAGGGAGACCACGGTTTCTGGTTCTTCCACATTTTCCCTGATTCAAAGATGGGACTTACATTATTGTCTCCATGGGACTGTGTTTCTTTTCCTTTAAAGAAGATGGAAATCTATTGTTTTTAATTCTACCAGCTTCTGTCTGTCTTTACTCTGCTTAGTTCCCAGTCATCTGCCTGCTTTGCACCTTGGACCATTTGAACTGGCATTTCATTATCCCTTTACTGTCGTATTAGTGGGACTTAGAGAGGAAACCCTGTGTTCAAGCTGCTGTGTTCATCTAGAAGCCAGGCGTGAAGTTTTCCCTGTCTAAAATTTTCCTTTTTCACTCTGAAGGTTTGACTGATATTACAAAGGATCCAGACTTTGACGGAATCTATGATGAAGACATGAATGAAGACCCAACATATAATTCCAATTGCCCTGAAGAAAAAGCTGTATTTATGAAATACGCTGAAAATATTATGCTGAAGTTGACATTCAGTACCACACAAGTTCAACAGTATGAAAATGTTTTTATATTTGAAACAGCCTATTGGCTTACTAATGCTATAAAGTATACTCAAGATTGTCTCGATATTTGTACCTACCAGAGACTACAGCAAAGATTATATCTTCAAAAAAAGGTTATTCAAAAACACTTTGAGAAGAAAAAGGAAATCAAAAGAGGGATAGGATATCTAAAGCTAATATGTTTTCTGATCCCATTTCTACTGAGTTTAAAAAAGAAGATGAAAGTTCCCTATTTAAGTAGTCTGCTTCCGCCTTTTTCAGGTGAGTATCACCGAAAGTCAAATACAAAATATACATTAAATTTATATTTACACTTAATTTTGTGTTAGTATGTGAGTCCAGGCATGGAACCTAGCTGTAGCCTGTTAGAAAGAAAAAAGATTTAATGTCTCCAAAGTAATTAAATATACTTGGTATTTGTACGTAGTACTTGGTATATGTTCATACCAATTTATAAGGGTTATTGAAAGACTTAAAACAAGTTTTGAGAAATTGGAAAATATTCCATGTTTATGATGGAACAACACTGTGGATATATCATATCTCACCCAAATTACTCTATAAAGTCAGTGCAGTTCTACTCAAAGTCCTTATCATGTTTTTCACTAAAGTTTATAAATTCATTCTGATATTAATGTGGAGCATTAAAGGATCATAAGTGGTCTTACATTTCAGAAAAACAGATGAAAACATATTTTAAAATGTTAATATATGGCTCCGTAATTAACATAATGACCAATGTAAGAGAATAGAGAGCTGAGATAGGACCTTGCTTATATGGAATCTGGCAGGTAGACAGTGCAAACTGTTCCTCCCACCCCAATTAAAACACCATTTATGTATTTTCATTGGTTCCCAAGCATGTGGGTTTTCTATTCAGATGGCAAAGTTTCAGTAGAAATTTTGCAAATCAGTTAATGAAAATGTATATCATGAACATTCAAATGAAGATTATCCATATCCTCGAACTATTTAAAAATGGGTTCTTGATAATGCTTGTCCCAGGGTAGGGGTAAGGAGATGGTGAGTGTATGGAGCTAAGAGGGCCTTACTTAAAGAGGATGTTAGCCGTATCTGTAATGTTTAATTAGATGATTAAAAGCAAATGTGTTAATAGTTAGTGTTAATAGTCCATTCCAGGTGGTGAGATTAGGGTGTTATATTATTCTTTGTAGTTTTCTGTATGTACCTTTTATATTTCTTGAAATATGTTATATACTTTGTATTGATGAAACCATATTCTGCTAACAAGTCAAAATATTGAACAAGCCTAATCCTTACTGAGATTTTAGAAAATTATTTTTTAAAATAAATGTTTTATGTGTGGTTTTATTACTTTCCAGAGAAGTGGGCTGGTTATTTTTGTCATGTGAGAGATACCCATTTATTTCTTTTTAATGTTGCTTTTTACCTAAACTAGTTCAGGTAATTTTTTGTTTATTCAACCAAAGAGTCTCTAAGGCGCAAGGTTTCCAATCTTTTCTGATAATTGGGGGTAAGATATTAGTTTTGAACTCACACATAGAAATCAATAGGTAGAATAATATTTTGACTATCCTTTTGGAATGTCTGTACAATGAAACTACAGAAAATGCCCCAAATGTATTTAAAATATACACCAAGAGCATAAATAATTTTATAGACTTTAGTTGCCAAGTTTTTCATTTCATGTGGATTTTTTCACTTCGTTTACATAAGTGAGAATCTCGATTTCCAAAATATGATTGTTTATATGCTGTTTTTCACTTCTTAAATGAAAGTTTGTTTTCGTTTTTGGAGATGACAAGGTCAAGACAGAGCGAGAACTGCCTCCATTTATTTACGGACCAGATTTTAAATGCCAGAATTTTCACTATCCAAAGCATCAGTATTTTCATGTTCATGGAGGAATTGAATTTGATATCACCACCCCTTCAATTGAGAACACCTCGGAAGACTTTAAGGTTCAAGTTACTATTGTTCCTGAAATGGTCTGTCATTGTACAACTCTCACCCTCTTCATTCTGAAAGAGTCTCTGTTGGCACAGGCACTGGGCAGCTCTCCAAGTGATTATCTCCCCAAATCACTAATTTTTTTTCATACATTATGTAACGTACATGAATTAAGCGCAAACTATATCTCAGGCACTATGCCAGAGATAAAATGATAAGTAAGCTAAGTACAACTCTCATCCTCACAGAACTTACAGGCCTCTTATGTGCAATATTTGCCCTAGAATACTTAACCAAAAAGTGTAGGAGAAATCCCTGACCCCTCACTACATGTTCTTCTATTTCCCTCAAAGATTAGTGTTAGAACAGAGATCTTCTAGAGTTTGGGAATAATAATTCTTCATCTGGAATGTAGTATAAATATTATACATTTTTATTGTCATGCTTTGCAACCTCTCCCATCTTTCTTTTCTTTTGCATTTTTTCCCCCCTCAGTCACAAAGTAGGGACCTGATACATGCAGTTATTATTAGGGTCTGAGGGGATAGTATGTTTTTAAAAATTGTCATTTACATGTATAAAATTTCATCTAAAAGACATCATACTTGTTTTAGATTTGTTTAAAGATATGTTTTTACTAACATAACTCGTATTTTAGAACAATTTAGAAAAAATACGGGATTGTGCTGCTAATACATTTGTAGAAGACTCAGGATACAAAGAATATTACTCAATACCAGTCATGGAATTTAATGGAAAAAGGTAAGGAACTTTCAGTAATTATTCACAGTAGCCACAACTTGTTGAATGTTAGCAGAAAACAGGAAAGTGTCAAAATTCAAAGACTAACTTAAAACCTTAAGATGGAGATCTTAGAACAATAATAACCCCCATGAGTGACATACGAACTCAACAAAGTATTAAATGTTATATTTATTACTTCATGCTCTTTGATACATTCTGTATAATAATCCGTAGAGATGGTAATTATAATTAGCATTGTCTGCTCTATACAGCTCCTTAAGGTTCTAGGGCTTATCACCGCTGTGATTTGAGTAGGATTCAGCATATCTGCTCCTTGGTCTCAGCCTAGTAAGTTAGGCAAGTCCCTATTGATGAAGGTGGCACCTCCACAAGTTGGGGCCCATGGATAAAGTGACAAGTGCCACCACCAGCCCTAGCACTGTACTTGCAGGGTGTGGGTGAAGACAGCCTTTGGCTTACATTCTTGCGTTCCTGTTTTCTTTTGTGAGAGAGGATGGTAGATAGAAGGATGACAAACTCAGATAAATGTAAACAGGGCCTCAGACAGGCCTGCATCCATGCAGAAGTCTGTAATATCCAGAAAACTGGGTCAAGGAAAGGGGTATCGGCCTCTGACTAGTTCATAACAGTGCTTCCCTAAGACCTTCCTTGAGCTGACGCACGGGCCCAGTGGTTCCTCCTCAGCTTCTGGACAGAGTTCCCTGAAGGGAATCAGCCACCGACGCACTCCCCTGCAAGTGTGCACCACGGAACAAACTTCTCAGCACCCTTAGGAGAACCGGCAGTCACGAAGCAGCAAAGTGAGCAGCCGTAGGAGGGGGTGACCACTGTATTTACAGCAATCAGTAGTTGCATTTGAAGCACAAGCCCAGGTAAGAGCAAGAGGCTTCCCACTGGCAGAGGCAGAGTCATCCGCTGAGGTGCTTACCGTTGAAATCTGGAGATGGCAAAGCATACCTCATGGGCAGAAGTGGGGAAAAGCCACCATTTTCTTCTACCTGTGATAATAAGCACCCCCAGGGAACAGAGCCACTCAAAATGTTACTTTTCTCTTCCAGATTGAGAGGGGACTGGGGCTACTGTCTACCTATAATCTCAAGGACCCGGTGGGTTGGGGGTTTCTCTAGTCTGCTTTAGTGAGTAAAAATCATCATCCCAGGTCAGACTCAAGGCAAAGTCTTGAGGAAGCAAGTGGAGGCATAATTATTAAAAGAGTTAATATATACATTTGTAAAAGGAGGGTAAGCAGATGGTTAAAAGGTAAACCTAGAATTCCTTCAAGCAAAAGTTAGGGCTTCCAGTGACTTTTAGGCAGTGCCCCTAGTCACTGGCACGGGAAGGACAGAGTCAATTAGAAGGGCCAGTGTGGAGAAGATACTTGTTATAGAAAGATTTGATTAATAACTGTTGATGACCATGTTTTTAAAATGTGTATAATCGAGTACAATTTAAACTACATGTTTGCATTTTATTGTTATAAAATATACAGTTTTACCAGCATATAAAAAGTAGCAAATCACTTCAAAGTCAGGAAAACTTATCTTTTAAAAATTGTTTTATAGCTACTATGTGATCTATTTTGAACTCGAAACTTTCTATCAGCAACTCTATAAGACACAGTGGTGGGGAGCCATAAATGAAATAGTGAACAATCTAAGACCGAAAAGACTTCCACTGACAGATGCTCAATTACATGAACAATTTAAGAAAAAATTTGGTGTCAAGAAAGCTATGAAGTGCAAGGTATTTCAGTAATTACCACATAATTTTGTGTAAGAAGTTATATATCATAGATAAGAAAGTCTCAAGTTTTCATCTTAGGGGTAAATAGTAGGTTAAGTAAAGTTTTCAATATGAAATAAAAATTCCACATTTTAGCAACTGAGAAGCTATACAATTCTGGATTATAAATTTCTGGCAGGGTTACAAAACAACTTGTTAATGAACTGGATTGTGAATAATCTTAAGAATGGCTAATATTTATTAAGTGCTAATTTTGCATGCCAGGCACTATTATAAATCCTTTCAACAAACCCTTTCAAGGTACTAGTAGTAATATTATCACTCCTATTTTACAAATGAGAAATGTGAGGTGCAGCGAGTTAAGGGCCCTTCCCAGATCACATAGCTCATACATGGTAGAGCCCAGCTTCAGTCCTGGGAACTAAACCTAAGGAGCAAACCTAACATCCTGAACCAAATCTCTACGGCTGCTTCAACAAGCCTTCATTTATAGCTTCTGGAACTGATATATTGAATGGTGAGCTCACCAGTTTCAAAGAACACACTGGCATCTACTTACCATTTATTTGTTTTAATGTCTATGAATTTAAAATTTTAATAACCTGTTAGTTTAAAATATTAAGTAGCTGGAATGTCTCAAAGAAAAGTGTGACATTTTTACCTCTTCATTTTAAGACCTAGAACAAAGAACACAAACTGTACTTCTTTTCTTTTTTTAGTATTCATCATCTTTATTGTTCTAAGATTTCTATAGCTATGTATTTTGAGTTCCTAGACTTCTAAATTAGAACTATATTCTTAAATCAGAGAAGGAACCCAGTGATCTCCCTTTGCTTTTAAAGTATTTCAGAAAGATATTTGTCTACCCCGTTTTTCTCATCTCCAAAGAAGAAGGATCTGCACTCTCTCCCTAAAAAAAGGGGGGAAGACCTCCCCAAAATAATGTTACTTTAATAGCTCTGACAACTTTAATCACTGCCCAGTGTGACACTTTCCACAAGGATCATGTGGAAATTCTACTGAAATTGAGCACCAGTCATGTGGTTATATTAATATATTTCCTTAAAACAAACTTTATTCCTTAAAACAAACTTCAGACGTATTTTGAAAAAACTAATTCTGGCCTTCTTAATAACTTTTAGAGTATCCCGTACGGTATGAAGTCTGCTGTTGAAAGAGGGTTATCCGCTGTTTTCCATACGTTTAGCCGTAAAACCTCAAGCTCAACGATCAACGTTTCGGATGAGGCGGGCTATGCGATTTTCCACCACGCTGCTCTGCACAACAGAATCCCCATTATATGCCAGCTGTGCAAAGCTAACTTCAACGTCAACCAGAGACGCTTTCTTATGTTTAGCCAAGGTGCCATCAAGCTTTTAAGTCTTATATAAAGTTTTAAAATGTTTTTCTTTTCCTTACCCCTATTCAGCATTAAGAATGTATGTTGATTTTAGAGCAAGACTAAAATTTGGTATTGGTACCTAGAGCAAAGCTGAGGTTTCTGTTTCATTTATTTCAGAGGCGCTCCTTTTAGTTTTCTGAGTATCACTCACTGCTCTCTTGCCTGTTGTTATTTATTTATTCTGGCCCCCTCACTTGAATACAAGCTCCATAAAGGGCAGTGATTTGGTTTACTTTGTTTCCCAGTGCCCAGTAGAAAGCCTGGCATTGGAAGGTGCTCAGGAAACCACTTGTGAACGAATGCATAGATGTATGAATGCAGGGTGGCATTTGAAAATCGCAGGCATAATGTACAGTGATTTACTCTAGAAATTCAGAGAAAAGTGGGTTCTATAGAGACCCTAGCAGAACATCCATTTCTTATTCCAGGGTTCTCAGCCAGGGGATGGTTTCTTCACACTGCATAAACTTAAATTACATTTATAACAAAACATTTCTCTATAATAATTAATTTTTAGGATTAATAACCTCTTTAAGGCTATCCTCACTTAAACTTTAAAAATCAGTTTTCCCTGCTTATTAGCTATACCTACATATTTATATATTCATTAGAATGTATTTAACTGGTATGAAAGTGATGAAGTTGGAAACGAAGGGGGAGGTCCTCCAGAACTAAAGAGGAATAGAGATAAAATGTCAGGAATGGCTGGTACAACAATACTAGCAATAAAAAAAACAGTGATTTTATATTTTAACTAGCTGTCTTAGCAAGCTGTGTTAAATTTTCACTCACCAGAACAAAATGTTCTGCTTTAATCCTATTGACTACTAACACATTCTGTACTCTATCACTATAATTAAAATGCTTTGATAGTAAGATGCCTCTATTACTCGATGAAAATATTCAATACAGAATGATTTTAGTTTTTTTAAAAAAAGAGCACAAATTCAGTCAAACTTAAATGCAGTGAGTAGCTATTATTCAAATGCGCATTATATTTTAAACCCTTTCGGTGTGAAAAAATACTTTGACAGATTAGAGTCTCTCATTCATCCCATGACTATTTGAACTTCCATTGACTGAGAATTGGGCAGATTTTGAAGTATAGGAAACACTGAACAATCCTCGCAGTGCCTATTACTACTTAACCAACACAAAAGGGCCTCAGCGCGAGCCTGACCAGCCCCTGGGGAGGGGTGTTTGCGGGTCTCCGATGTGGCGTCGGCACACACAGCGCACCCAGGTGGCTTCACCAGAGGTGATATCCAGTCCTGTGGGATGCGGTCTGTATCTAGCCACAATCTTATTGTTCTTGCCCATATGAGTTGATTTGGACTAATTTAGGAAACTGCTATATATTAATAATCATATTTCTATGTGTATTTTCTTTTAAAACAGAGTCATCAAAAATGGATGTGAAAAAAGAAAGAAATGGTAAGACGGGAGTAAAATATTTGGTGCGTTTAAAAAATGTTATTGCCTATATTTAAACTTTTCTTATAGTATATAATCTCCACAATGCTCTCTATCACGAGAATGTCACTTAATGATGTTTTGTATACATTTGGAAATGTAAACTTTTTCTACCCGTGGTTATTTATTCATATTTCTCCTAAGTTTGTTGAGGGTTTTTTCCCTCCATTTTTTAACTGTGAAATTTGCAGTCACCTCTACTTATTTTTATAAAATCAGACCCAAAAGTGGTTTTTTATAACGTAAACAAAACCCAGTTAATATTATTTAGATATGCTGCCACCTAGTGACAGTAATGATCTATGAGGTCAGGAAATGAGAAAGTCCCAAAGGAGAATGCCAAGGGCCAGAGAGGCAGAGAAAAACCCGAGGGGAGACTATCACAAAAGCCAAGGAAAGAAGCTATTTTAAAGAGGCAGATATGGCCAGCTTACTGTTGAGAGGTAAGATGAGTAATGAAACACTAGAGGCCTTTTGAATCAAATGGAAAATGATTTAAACAAGAAACAGCTTATTTTGTCACAAGACTATTTAACACATTGACTTAATTGTTAGTAGCCGGACACCCTGAGTTGGATATCAAAAAGGCATGTGTTTTAGGAATGTGAGGTCTTTGGCCACTGAAGGCATTGTCCATCCGTTCTAGGTCCAACACCTCTACACCTGGCCGCACAGGCTTGCTCAATAGAAACAGTCATCTGTCTACTCTGCTTCAAAGCTGATTACACGCTTTCCGAAAAAAGAGGCTGGATGCCCATTCACTTTGCCGCTTTCTATGACAACATCTGCATCGTCATTGTTCTCTGTAGGAAGGATCCGAGTTTGCTAGAAGCTGAGGCGACAGCTGAGTAAGTTACTAAGCATTTGTTAAAAATACACATTTTTTTCATGGCTTGTCCCAAACACTGACCCTGAAAGAAATGGTTGGTCTGATTGACTTGAAAGGCTGTATAAGGCTTACCCTGCTATCCTTTCTGGTCACTGTTTTCTTCTCTTACCACATATCTTTAGAATTTATACTGACAGAACTTCTATTAACCTACGCTTGTTGTCTGGAAGAGTGAATAAGCCCTGGGAAGTTTTTCCTGGCCTTTCCCGATGGTATGGTTCTGCAGAGTACTTTATCAGGTTTACTTAGTGCCCTGGAAGAAGCCTGAGACTAGGCAAGAGAATGTTCCTCTGAATTGGAACCTATACAATCAGGAGGCAGCCCCCTGGCTCCAGACCAAAGTGGGTAGGCCTTAGATAACAGGAGACATGCCTAGTGGTATCCAGAAGAAAAACACATTAAAAATAAGTAAATAACTTCGAAATAGGTAAACATCCCAAACAGGCTTCTGTTTCACAGTTGAGCGGAAAATCAACTTCTATAATTTCTCCTGAAGGTACACTGTTGGCTGGTAATTGAAACACCAGCTGGTTGTTTTGAATCTCTGGACATGACCTAGGAATGTTTTCATTCCGATATCTCTAGATCTTCAAATAATAACCTGTCCGTTATTATTCAGAGAGGAAATTAATCCTCCTGCTACACTGGGGCAGAGACGTATGTGGAGAAGGCTTTCAGGAGACCAGGGTCTCTGGCCAGCACATTGTCTAACTAATAGATTCTGGAAAGAGCCATGGGATGTGGAAACCTGAGTTCAGGTCCTGATTCTGTCGCAGTTTGACAATGTGTCTTCAGGCACAAGGGAGCTAAAAGACTGGGTGGATTGTAAAGGTCGAACAGTTGGATATCAGAGGTAGAAGAAAGAAGCCATCTGTGAACATAAGGAAGAAACAGAGGATTAGCAGGGAGGACAGTTTCCGAGGTTGAGATCTCCTATGTGGGGCTGACGAGGAGTGTGGCTGTGCTGAATGTGCATTTGACTACGGAGCACAAATACAGGTATGACAAGGCCCTGAGAAATCAACACTGATGGTAACTGGCATGGACGTTGAAGTCACTGACAATAGAAGGGGGCATGCTGGTGAAGCGACGCATGAGGTAGGATGTGGAAAGAGACCATCGGGGCGGGGGCGATGGCCTTATGGAGCTGGAGAGGGTAATACAATGTGTAGCACACTTTTCAAGTGAGGTAAATCAGAGCGACGGCATTGGAAGCCACAGTAATCTTTATTCCTGCCATTGAGAAGGGGAAAGAAAGCAACAGGAGACCGGTCTTGCTAAAGTAGACAAGGGAGAAAGTGAAGAGATGTTTACTCATAAAGGGCAAGAGTTTCTCCAGGGCTCAGGAAGAAGGGGGGTGAGGAGAGGCTTGGGGCCAGCTGGATAGAGGGGAGAGTTCAAGGACAGGCAGCGAGGGGAGAGGTTTCATGAGGAGATGAAGGCCTAGGTATCTGGGTAGGAAAAAGGAATGTTTGAGGCAATGTGATGTGGTGGAAGGGTAGAGGGGAACTATGCGTCCAGACCGCGCTAAGCACCTTATCCCTTAGACCAACGCGAGCAGCTGATTGTTACCCTCATTCCTTTACAGACAAAGAAAACAACCCAGTTTGCTTGAGGCCACATTGCTAGTCGGTAGATCTGTTAGTTAAGGTACAGTTGAAGCTGCTGTGACAAAGATATCCCCAAATATTTGTAGTTTAAGTGAGATAAATGTGTAGTTCTTTTCTGTGAAGTCTGGGTTCCCGGTCGGAGGCTGACTTAGTGGCTCAGCAGTGCGAGGGACCCAGGCTGCCTCTTGTTGCTTCTTACCGTGTGGCTTCCACATCCTGGTGCCACATGGCAACGCCGCTTTCATTAGTGTGCCTGTATTCGAGCAACGAGAAGGGAGAGAGAGGAAAAGTAAAGGCCCACTCCTTGTCTCTTGAGGTTGCTGTCCAGGTAACTTTATTAATATTACGTTGGCCAACCTTAGTCTGGTGGCCACACCTACCCATAAGGAAGGTGGGGATGCCACATTGGGCTGGAGAGCCCTGTGCCCAACCAAAAGATCTTCATACTCTAAAAAGCAGATAGTGGGTTTTGAGAGAAACTTAGTTTCTGCTACAGTGAGGAATCTGGGATTTGAGAACTGGGCGTGAAGGATAAAGAAAGGGGTTGTAACACTACTTGAGCCTCAGTTTTAGCATTTGTAAAATTGGGCTGATAATAATTGCCTTGCTTTTTCTCCTTCACTCATAGAGTGGTTAGTTGTAAGGATTAGATGAGATAGAGTATTTTAAGAACTTCGTGAATGGTCAACTTTTGAACAAATTATAAGACATGGTAATTAACCTGGGAAGGAGCATAGGGGCAAACACTTAGGACTGCCAGGGCAGGAGAAGCAAATCTATTTACAAATGGATCACAGGGTGTAAGACAAAGAAGGTGATGGTATAAGTCAGACTTCCTTCAATAGCCATTTGAAGAGTTTTACAAAAAAGTAAATTTGACATTATATGTGCACTCAATTATTATAATATGTTCCTTGATTTTTAGGAATCAGTGTACTCCACTCTTACTTGCTGCCACTTCAGGAGCACTGGACACAATTAAGTACTTATTTTCTCTTGGTGCTGACTGGAGAAAAACAGATATTAAAGGAAATAATATAATTCATTTATCAGTGCTAACCTTTCACACCGAGGTTCTCAAGCATATAATAGAGTTAAATATTCCTGAACTCCCAGTTTGGAAAACTTTGGTAGGTGAGTATAGAACACATAATGTCTTTATAAATAAATGTTCTATTATTCATTTTAATTATTGATACTTACTCTGAAATAGAGCAAACAAAATGCAGTAATACAAGCATCATATTTTAAATATTTAAAAATTATGAAATAAACATTTTTGAGTTAAAACCAGAAATAAAAATAGAACTGAACTGTGTTTTTATCTGTGCAAAAGTAGTTTAATTTTTAAATTAAAAACAGATAAATATCCCAGGCTACATTTTATACAATTATATTTCTTTTTATTTTTAAAATTTATTTTTATTTTCCAATTTTACCCCAAAGTCCAACCATCTTCTTCTCCATCAAAAAAGCAATTTTTTTTTAAAGGGAATGGGGGAAGAGGGAGGAAATTCAATGAATGCAAGTGGTGGTGATGGTGATTCCAACTCATGGTTTCGCTTGGCCTACACAGGAAGAGTCAATCATCCCACCTCTTTTTGTAAAATTATAACGTGTTTTTCTGTTAATACTTACCAGAAATGTTGCAGTGCGAAAGCTACAAACGAAGGATGATGGCTGTCATGTCCTTAGAAGTAATTTGCTTAGCAAAGGATGAATACTGGCAGTGTATTTTGAATGCAGGTGATGTAAACTTTATGAACTACCTTTTGCTTATGCTGTTTCATACAGAGCTCTATTATATTCAGTTAATCACTTTAAGATACATTTTTATTTTCCCCATGGATGCGGCACGGGATCAAAAATCTATATAAATCCTATTTCTCTAAAAATGGACTGATATAACAAGCATCCACCTGAAGCCAGATTTTCTATTTTCACCATGCCCAATGATTTTTGAACCAATTAATCAAGCTAAGGTTGCTTTTTACCAGATTCAGCTGTTTATTTTTGTTTTTCGGTTGCTTGTATAAAATATGGGTAAAATATAATACAATGCTCAAGTAACTGCACAAACATGCCGCACAAATTTCATGAATAAACAAAATGAACTCTACTATATAGTAGCTCAAAGAATTTATTTGCTCATGATCTTAAGCCAAAATTCAGTGTTTCAAAGGTGGCTTAGGGTTACCAATATGAAATGTATGTTTGTATGCTGTGTGAGAATTAAATGTATGAACAATGAGAGCTCTCTATACTGTAGACAAAACAGAAACGTGCATTCATGTAGTGCTAAGTGATAACTTTATCAATATGTTATACAATTACTTGCTAATTGCTTACACGGCAATTTCCATAAACATTATTTAAAGCTTATCATGATAAATTGACTACAAATGGTTACAAATAATTCATGCTTTTCCTGATCTCTTCATTGCAGGCACCATTCCTGCCTTAATCAGTCTATTAAAAGGTTCCAAAATAAAATTACAGTGCAAAACAGTTGGGTTACTGAGTAATATCTCAACCCATGTAAGCGTAGTGCACGCTGTAGTGGAGGCCGGAGGCATTCCGGCCCTGATCAACCTGCTGGTGTCTGATGAGCCGGAACTACACTCCCGCTGTGCTGTCATCCTCTATGATATCGCTCAACTGGAAAACAAGGATGTTATTGCCAAATATGTAAGTTCTCTGCCTAGAACGTCGTTTTGACTGACAGTAATTCCCTCATATAGAAACTAGAACGATGCATACGCATGTTGTTACGTAGCGGCAAAGCCTTCAGGGCGAAATGGCAGCCTCAGTGAGGACAGCAAAGAGCAAACCTGCCACAGTGGGCGAGCGCCCAGAGCAAACGCGGGAAGCCAGCAGGAGCAGCGCAGCGAAGGGCACGGGCGTCAGCAGAGAGGCCCGGTTCCCGTCCCCAAGCCTCACCAGGCGGCGCGGCGGGCCCAGGGGCACGCTGCCTACACATTGGGTTTGCGACACGTCTGTGGCACCCTGAGTTTAAGAAACCTGCCGCTTCGTTAGCCATCAGTAAGCAAGCCTGCTCTTTGGAGGGAGCTGTTACCATACCGAATAAGATTGCCAGCCACACAAAAGCCCGAAGCGTGGCCCCCGTGCAAGAGCCGTCACAGTCTTCATACACACCACACAGGCAGGGCGCCAAGAGGCCCAGGGGAGACTGTATCTTAAGGAAAGTACCTGGTAGAGCTATCACCTGGGAAAACACGGGAGGCAGGCCACGCTTAGCTCTAGGGGAGCTACGGAGGCACTTGGCCTGCTGTTTATGAGAAGCCTGCTGTTTGTGAGAAGATATTATAGGAAACACTACCATTCTAGATTTCCATCCTACCCGAGAAAGGTAGCCCGGCCGGGCGTGGCTCAGCGGTTGAGCGTCAACCTAAGATCCAGGTGATCGGGGTTCGATTCCCGGTCAGGGCACATGCCCAGGTTGCGGGCTGGATCAATGCCTCTCTCATCATTGATGTTTCTCTCTCTCTCTCCCTCTCCTTTCCTCTCTCTGAAATCAATAAAGATATATTTAAAAAAAAAAAAAAAGTAGTGTAACTGTGTACCAGAATTAGAAGAAAATTATTTTTTGTGCACCACAATCTTTGCATGCTGTATTTTCTCAAAATGAAACCCACGTTATTGTGTTTGCTAATGTTTTCTTTAAGATCTTCTAATGATATTTACAAGTAAGATTTTTTTATATAGTTTTCTTCCAGGGATTGCTTCCTCATTATGGATTGAGTCATTTAGCATTATAAAATGTACCCTTTTTGTCAAGTGTAACACTTTCGCCCTGAATTCTATCTTGTCCAAAAGTGTTTGTGCTCTGTCTTCCTTGTGCTCTCATGTTTAATTTGGCTTTGCCCCATCCTTCTCTTTTTATTTTATTTCTTGTCGGTTGTTTTGTTATCAATCATTTAGAAAATATATTAGGAATATAGAAACTCCCCAGCCCACCTTCAGAGTTAGTCAATCAGTCTTATTAATTTAGGCCTTATAATCTTCAGTGATTCTGAGAATTACCCAGAGTTAGGATAAATGTATCCCTTTATGCACTGTATTTACTTTTTGCTTTGTCACTTACTTTCTATTGAGTATAATACTTTATATTTATTGATGTGACATGTTTAATCTTCGTTCTGTCATATTTTGTTTTTTTTTTTAAATCTTCTACTATATAATCAGAGTTTTCTTTTTTCTTCACCTTTAAAATCTAGGACTTACGCATCAATGTTAGTTACCTATTTTTTCTGGGACTCGGTATAACTTTTCAACATGTACCTTCATCTTTTTATTTTTGGAATGTTTCCTTGAATTTATACCTTTAAATACTATATCTCTGTTGTATTCTTCTTTTTTTTTTTTAATATATCTTTACTGATTTCAGAGAGAGGACAGGAGAGGAGGAGAGAGAGAGAAAGAAACATCAATGATGAGTCGTCATTGATCGGCCGCCTCCTGCACGCCCCCGACTGGGGATCGAGCCCGCAACCCGGGCATGTGCCCTGACCGGGAATCGAACCCCGATGGCCTGGATCCTAGGTTGATGCTCAACTGCTGAGCCACACCCGGCCGGGCTCTGTAGTATTCTTTCAGTTCATTCATACAACAAGTAATTTCTGAGAGTTTATTATGTGGAAGATACTATTTTAGATGCTGGGGTTACAGCAGTGAACAAAACAGACAAAATCCCAGCATTCATGGAGCTCTTATTCTAGTTGGGGGTTACAAGACAATAAATAAAGCAAGTAAGCCAAATACATAGTCTATTATGTTAGCTGAGAATAGATATTAAGGAGGAAAATGGAGCAGGGAAAGGGGAGAGGAGGTGCTTGGTGGAAAATACTCCACTAAGAATTTGGCATTTGAGTATAGACCTAAAGTAGATGAGGGGTGTGCCATGTTTTTCTGTTGGGAAGACCCTTCTAGTCAGAGGAAATAAGTACCAAAGTAAATGCAGTGGGAGTGTGCCTGGCATGTTCAAGGAATGGAGAGAAGCAAAAGTAGCTGAGGAGAAATAGGAGACACTTGGCTGGGTAATGGTGGATCACATCATGTAGAGCCACGTGGGCAACTGTTAGATACCTTGCCTTTATTTCTATTAGTAGGGAGAAAGTCCATCTTGACTGCATGTAAAGTTAGGAAATTATATTCACATTTAAAAATAATAATTTAGGTTGCACAACTATAGTTGCCAATAATGAGTGCATCTACGATGGCAACTATTTCTAACATGACACTGTATTCAACTGATCTTACTTGGTTGCTTTACTTTTTAGATATTTATTACAGGTTACAGTGAACTGGCAGCCTCAACTTATTTTGGTAAAAAAGAGGCTATTTCAAAATATATTTCTAGTCCCGGCCCCAGCATTGCTCAGTGCTTAGAGCATTGGCCTGCGCATCAGAGGGTCACAGGTTCCATTCCCGGTCAAGGGCACCTACCTGGGTTGCACGTTTGATTCCCACCCCCAATGGGGACATGTATGGGAGGCAGCCAATCAACGTCTCTCTCACATCGATTCTCATATTGATGTTTTTCTCTCTTTCTCTCTCCCTCCCCCCTCCCTTCTACTCTCTCTAAAAGTCATGGGAAAAATATATTCTCACTCTTCGGGTGAGGATAGATAGATGATAGATGGTGATAGATAGATAGATAGATAGATAGATAGATAGATAGATAGATAGATAGAAATAAAAATTTTAAAAAATATATACTTTCCTTAATATTAAAGCACACAGTATTCTCAAAGCTGTATTAACTGTTCCTCTATGAGCCATATCAGGAGACATATTTGTTTATGGATAGTTGTTCTCTCCTAAATAAACAAGTATTTACAGTAAGATTATAGACTTGTGATTTTAAATAAAGTTTCATACATCTTAAGTAAATTTAATTGTAATTAAAATTTTTGCTTACTTTTAGAATGGAATCCCAGCTCTGATAAACCTCTTAAAGTTAGACATAGAAAATGTGCTAGTAAATGTAATGCACTGTATACGGGTATTATGTATGGGAAATGAAAGCAACCAAAAAGCAGTGAGAGACCATAAAGGCATCCAGTATCTTATCATGTTTCTGAGTTCTGATTCAGGTGAGCCTCGATTTATGTATTATTTTTAAGTGACCAGATATATTAAGTGAAGCAAACATAGGCTTGGACTCGCCCTACATGAATTAGATGTCCTGGATTTATTTTAGAAAGGATCTAGACATATGTAGTATAACCTAAATATCTGGAACACCTAAATTTAAACTCCTGGGTTTACAAAATTAAGAGAGAGGGAGGGGAACCTTTCTTTCTCTCACCCCCTATTCCTGCATCAGCCCAAAAAGCAGAAATTCCTACTCTCACCTCCCATTCAGGAATGTCACTCAGCCCTCTGCTGAAAGGAAACGTGAGCTCTGTACTTGCTCAGTTTGAAGAGTGAGTCATTACAAATGCGCGGTTTAGTTCTTTTTTGGCACTTTTTCTCAAAACAAGCTTCCAGCAGTCAGGCTAAAGTTTTTATCTTTATTTGATTCCTGAGTCTATTTATCAATTGGATAGAAATTCTAAAGTAAGAGGGCTGTCTTTACTTAGCACCAATAATCTGAGCTTTAAAGTTTTTCACAGAACTAGAACAAATATTCCAAAAATTTATATGGAACCACAAAAGACCCTAAATAGCCACAGTGGTCCTGAGAAAGAAGAAAAAGTCAAAGATATCACACTACCTGATATCAAACTATAAGGCCACAGTAACCAAAACAGCATGGTGCTGGCACAAAAACAGACGCACAGACCAATGGAACAGAACACAGAGCCCAGAAGTAAACCCACTCCTTTATGGTCAATTAATATTTGACAAAAGAGGCAAGAACATACAATGGGGTAAATGCAGTCTGTTCAATAAATAGTGTTGGGAATATTGGTCAGATACATGCAAAAAAATGAAACTAGGCCATCACCTTACACCACACACAAGAATAAACTCAAAATGGATTAAGGACTCAATACTATATGACTTTACTTATATGTTGAATCTAAAGAGTAAAATAAATGAACAATCAAAATAGAAACAGGCTCCTAGATGCAGAGATCAGACTGACGGTTGTCAGAGGGGAGAGGGTTTGGGGGGCTGGGTAAAAAGGTGAAGAGATTAGAAGTACAGATTGGTAGCCATAAAACAGTCCTGGGGATGTAAAGTGCAGCATAGGGAATATAGTCAATAATATTGTAGTAAGTATTACGATGCCAGGTGTGCACTTGAAATATCGGGAGGACCACTTTGTAAAGTATATCTAACCACTGTGCTGTACACCTGAAACTAATACAAAATAATGTTGAATATAAACTGCAACTCAGAAATAAAAATAAAATGTGAGTTACTAAGGAAATGTGACACACCATTCACGGAATATTTAGAAGATTGATGTCTATAAATAATAGGAAAATGTTTTATTGGTAAATGAAAATGCAAGAATTGTTTATAGAACAGCGTCAAATATGTTTTTAACATTATTTAAATTTATATATATATTCATAAAAAGTAGTAGATGGGATTAAATGAAATGTTTGTGTCTGGGTGGTGAGAATCTGGGCAGTTTTATTTTTTCTATTTATTTTCTATAAACTGTATAAATGTAATTTTATAATATGGGAAACTAACATGCTGTGTTTTTATGTTCTTACTTTTTAAAAGACTTAATTAACTGGTTCTTGAATTCATTTGAAGATTTGTTAAAGGCTGTCGCTTCTGCAACAATAGCTGAGGTTGCACGTGACAATAAGGAGGTTCAAAACGCCATGGCTGCTGAGGGAGCCATCCCTCCGCTGGTGGCTCTTTTTAAAGGGAACCAAATTAACGTCCAAGTGAAAGGTGCGATGGCTGTGGAATCACTGGCAAGTTACAACCCTTCTATACAGAGAGCATTTCTGGAAAATTCATTAAGTAAATATCTTTTAAAACTCCTCAAGGTAGGGATTTTATGATTTCTTGTTCTTTTTCTTAAAGTATTCCATATTGAATTTAGTTTAGTGAAAAGAAAACTAAAACCAATTCCAGAATAAACATTTTGTAAAACGGATAGTCCTACAGTATTCAATAAATGCTCATTGAGTGAATGAAATATATTCTTTTAAAACAGGCATTTCAAATAGATACTAAGGAACAAGGAGCTATAGCACTTTGGGCCTTGGCAGGACAGACGCTGAAACAACAGAAGTATATGGCAGAACAGATTGGATACAACTTTATAATAAATATGCTTTTGTCACCGTCAGCTAAAATGCAGTACGTTGGTAAGTTATTTTCCATGTATAAATCTGCACAGTGGGGAACGTTAGAGATCAGACATGTTTCTGGCTTTTCTTTGCCAGGAGGCGAAGCAGTCATCGCTCTGAGTAAGGACAGCAGGACACATCAGAACCAGATCTGTGAAGGGAATGGAATTGCACCGCTGGTTCGTTTACTGAGGATCAGTAAGCTTGCCGAAGGCACACTTCTGAGTGTCATCAGAGCAGTGGGATCAATGTGTACTGGTTTGTGAATTTATTCTCAATTTTTAAATAACCAAGATACTTCCCTTCCTCTCTATCCCCACTGTTAGAGCCCTCAAGCATATTTAATTTCTAGATACAACTTTTTTTTATTTCTCCAAGATCTTAATGAGTAAAAGTGGTATAATTCAAATTTTTGTATCTTTTTTTTTTTTTTCTTGAACTCTGGTTAGAAAGGGATATGAGGTCAATGAGCCTTGGCTATTTTGACTTAAAGGAATCTCATTTTTAAGTTTAAGAGAAAAATATTTTTTCTTTCAAATTTCCAGAACTCTGTTTTTGAAGACGTAGAAGAGTTTCTAATGCTGAGGCACATTTTTCAATTACAGTTTCTTATCTTGATGCTTCTTTGTTCATAAAGTGGCCACTTTGTAAAGGAATTAATATTTTGGAATGTCTGGAAAATGTGGAATTGTTAGTGACTGACCTACCAAAACATAAAAATGTGGGTTCTTTAATCACCTTCATTAATGTATGGGGCTAAAAAAAAAAAATGTACAGGGCTGATCACATACTGTGTCAGGTAGACAAGAAAGAAAAATCTTTATTTCTAGTTCATTGTATTTCCTCAAAAAATAGTCTAGCTAGATGAAGAATGTAGAAATTAGTTCCAAAAGCATTTTTCCTCTTTGCTTGAAACAGCTACTTTACAGAAATTCATTAACCACCCTAAAGCAGTCAGTCAGAAAAGATAATACTCCTTTTTTAGCCAGAGAATATGGTATAAATCATAGGTAATTTTTAAATTCTAGTAAATGATAACATATATACAAAGATAACTGGTATGTGTGTATAATCATTTTCTTCTCATTAGTTCACTTCAAAGCTGTCCACATTTGCACAGACAAGGGGTTCTCCAGTAGAACTACAGAAGAAAACCCTTGTTTTCAAACTCAACAGTTTAGACTGGTTATGGCACACACACACACACACACCCCTTCCTTTTTCTTATCATGTTCAGGCTTCCTTCTACATTCTTGAACAAATGCAGCATATTTTAAAAAGCTGTTCTATCATCCCTGTATCTAGTTCTAGCATCTCTGTCATTTCTGTGTCCAGTGGCCTTAGCAAGAAGGTTGCTTTGGAATTCAGCGTGAACCATGACACTGTTTCCATGGGCATCAGTCACCTTTCCCCGGATTACTCTGGTTTTGTTCAGTTTGCCAACAAAAGTCACTGTGTTGTTCTATGCTTTGTACACATAAGCACAACTCTTGCCTGAATAGAATTCAGTTTCATCTCGAGCATGAACACCGTCAGTTTTTAGAAAAGCTGCGTGCTCCCTCTGATTCCAGAGATCAGCCATATCAAGCTATGTCTGACTTTGCCATTTCAAGATGGAAAAAAGTATCTCAGTGACATGTGGATTCTTACAGGTGTCGCGCATACAAGCAATCCCATTAGTCAGCAGTTTGTCGTAGAGGAAAATGCCTTTCCAGTACTTATTCAACTACTGAGAAATCACCCTTCTCCTAGCATTAAGGTACATATATATGGTTTTAAGGTTCTTTTCTGATATGGTAAAAATGAACATAAATGTGACTTTTTAAGAATAAATTGTATCTTTTACAAGTTTGCAAGTATAATAAAAATATTAAACCATTTAAATGAAATTCTAGATGTTTTAAACAAAAAAGTTGTTACAAAGATAATAAATTTTGCCCTGGCCTGTGTGGCTTGGTTGGCTGGGCATCATCCCATGCACCAAAAGCTTTCAGGATTGATTCCTGATTCGGGGCACATGCCAGGGCTGTGGGCTTGATCCCGGTGGGGGAGCATGAGGAAGGCAGCCCATCAATGTTTCTCTGTCTCCCTCTCTCTTCTTTTCTCTCTACAATCAATAAAAACATATTTTTACAAGGATAGTACATTTTATTAAAATAGTTCTTCAAAATGTGAAAGTCTTATGTCCTTACTCATCAAACAAATTTTATTCCTCAGATATTTGATTAGTCACAGAATTTCATCCCTAAAATCTGAGTGGGGTAATAGGGATGTGTGGTCTGTGTAGCAAAATGTCTCGAATATAAGTGGATGCTGTCATTGCTACACCCATAGAACAGCCCTGCCGTCCACCAAGCAGCCCGTTTGGCTGGCAGCAACAGTGTTCTCAAGGGTAAACAGTGCCCAGAATTACTAAGAGTCATTCACTCTTCCATTTACTTCTAATAGAATGCCTCTAATAAAATGACATTCACATTACCCAAACCCTTTTACTGATGCTTTGGAAATTCCGGGGATCTATATAGTTGGCCAGGCAGGAAATGATAACATCAAAAATACATTTTCTCTTCAAAAACTGGTATGGGCTCTGCTGGAAATGAGAAAACAGAAATAATCAAAGAGGAAAATATGTAAGTAAACAAAGCATTATTTCTTTTAAGGAATGTATTTGTTATCAGAAAAGATGTTACAAGTTATGTGGCTTTTCTGGCTCCATAACTTACTTTATTATGGGAGTTGAATTGGGGAAAAGAAGGAAAGAGCATATGCTAGCAGTTTTTTGGCTTGAATTATAATAAAAAGTACATTGCCTTTCAAAGTACCAATAAACTTCATAAGACTATGGAAAATGGCACATGATACATTTTTATTTTTATTTTAAAGCATGCATTGTCATGGAGGAAGAGCTTACTTCAGTTGCATCCATCTATATTTCAGTATCCATTTTCAATGAGTTCTTAAACTTGTTGAAACAGAACATAAATACATTTCAATACTTTTCCTCAAAATTCTACAGTCAACAAAATGCTTTTGCAGTATTCATGCTTTTGAAACTCATAGCATTTGGACAGAAATGCATAGCGGAGCACTTAAGCGGAGCTATTAAAAGGCTCCTTTGCATGCTAAAGGGCTTCAGAATAATGACTCTGAAATAGAAACTATTCTTCAGTGCTCCTCCTCAGTGCTTTGTTTAAGCTGATAGGCATTCCATTAAAGGCTTGCAACTCAAAGGTCAGTAAGCTAACAAGCAGTTTAGTGCAAGATAGCTTTTGCACCCATGCCAGGAAATTAAAAAAAATTTAGATGTAGAAGGGATCCACTCAAATGGAACTCTGTGGTCATGCCAGCACACAGAGGAAGAATATTTTCCCAGCTGTTCAAAATAAGGGACGTTCCTCCAGAAGTTGTACATGCCACTCTCTAATACCAGTGAGATAATTGGAATCAATGGGTTTTACAGTGTCTTTGAATTAATATATCCCATATAAATGTCTGTATAATAAAAAATGTCGTTTGATAAAGCATGAGCGAATGATAAATTTCTGAAAACCACATATTTAGGTCGAAGTGGCATTTTCCTTGGCATGCATTGTCCTCAGGAATAATGTGCTGCAGAACGAATTACAAGAAAATGAAGGATTTAAGTATGCTGATGTCCTTTATCTTCTCCACTCACAAGATAAGGTAATACCTTTACAAAACATTAGCTGTCGCTTAGAAGAAAGTTTTTACACCACATCCTCAAGTTATCATCAGGTCTTTTTCATGGCAATATTCAAATGTGTAACTTAAGAAATGTGAAATCTCTTGGGTAGGTCATTCGTTTTTAATGATGGAATGGTACTGTTCCATATTTTTCACATGAAATGAAACGTAACATTTCATGTTTGAAATGTAGCAATTGTATGTGTTGGGACAAGCCTAAAAACCGAATCTCTTCTATCCTGGATACATCAATTCTTTAACCTAATTTTATGACCTTTCATCCTGCAGTCATCTACTGCTGACCTAATATTCTAGAATGGTGCTTCTCAATCTACTTGTGATGAAGGCATAGCTTTTCCCCACCAATCTGTTCATTAAAAACAGAAAACTTTACATTTTGAAGTAATTTTAGACTTTCCATAAATTTTCAAAAATAATACAGAGTCTTCTGGTATATCCTTTATCCTGGGAGATGTCAACCAGGAAATTAACATTGATACATTGCTATTAACCAATCTGCAGACCTTATTTAAATTTTGCCTATTTTCTCACAATGTCCTTTTTCAGTTCCAGAATCCAAGTGGGGATTCCACATTGCATCTAGTTGTCATGTCTTTTTAGTCTCCTTCGATCTGTGAAGGAGATTGTCCTTCTGTCCTTGGTATTTCAGGATTTCATGTCTTTCCTGATCTTGATATTTTTGCTGAGTCCAGGCCAGTTATTTTGTAGAATGTCTCTCAATTTGAGTTACCTGATGGTTTCTCATGATTAAATGGAGGTGATGCATTTTGGCAAGAATACCATAGAAATGATCTGGACCTCACTCACTTTCCCAGTGCATCCTTTCGGGAGACACAGGACATTGATATGTCTTACAGCTGGCAGTGTAAACTTTGGGTACTTGGGTCAAGTGTCTGCCATATTTCTCCACTGTAAAGTTAACTGTTCTTTCCTTTGTAATTAACAAGTGTCTTGAGGTGAGACACTTTGAGGTTATGCAAATATTCTGTTTTGCACTGTCCTCTTGCTCATCAATTTTAGCATTCACTGACGCAACAGTGATTTCTGTGGCATTTGCCTAATGGTGATTTTTTAAAAAAAATTATCTCCTCCTTCCTTCTACATTTATTAATTGGTATTTAACTGTGAGGAAGAGCCATTTCTTTTAAATGATTATTCTCAGTTTCTTTAATGCCGTTGTCAGTCATTTTGTGAACTATCACTGGTCCATGGGCCACACTTTGAGTAGCACTCACCCTAGAAAAACTCAGAGTCTTCTGTTATCTACAGTGCATTTGGCAGTTAGGGAAGAAAATTGCCAATTATGTCTCTGTCGGTTCCGGGAGACTTGGGAGGGGAAAAGAAGGGTTGTAAGGGGAGACATGGAGTCGCTGCATTATTATATTTTTTAAATTTAGAATCTTACTTTACTGTGGCACACAGAAGATGGAGAAGTTCTACTTTAATAACACGGGGAATACTAGGAGGAGGAGACTGAATGCATGTCTGCTCTCAGCCGCCCACCTTCTCCCCTTGCTCTGTTCCTTTTGCATCGTGGCATCATCACCAATTCCTCAGGGATGCCCTTCTCCCTTTTCTTCCACCGCCCACCCCACTGTCCTCCTCCCAGCCTGTTACCACCTGCTTCACTCTGGACCCTATTCCTTTCACTGCACCTAATACCTTTCTTCTTGCCTGTGGCCAGGTGACTACTTTGTGTGTATATAATTTTTATTATGGAAAATTGCAAACAAATCATGGCCAATCTTATTTCCTCTATACATCTACTCGCTAGCCCTATATTATTTTTGAATCAAATATCATGCATCATATAATGTTATCTGTAAATATTTCTCAATATGTACATAGAGCCTTTTTATATAATGATTCATAGTGGCAGACGAAAACTCACTAAAATTAATGGTTCTTTCTCTCTCCTATACTGTTCAAATAAAATATTAAAAATAAAATTTAGTCGTAAGATTCTATCTTTTGGGCCTTTCTGGAAGATCTACCATACTTGTTCAACTTTGGCAAGCAGACTGTCTCTAAAGGAGAATTGTGTTTTGCTCTTTTCCCAGTCCTAGGATATTAAAATGGGATTTGCAAAAGTAAATCATTTTCTTTTATTCCTTCTTGGACTACAGCACAATAGAATTTTACAAGTGAACTTATTTTAAGAGATGGCAATCATCCCACAATGCCTAAAATGCAATACGTGTCTGTTGTACATGGGAACTTTTGATTTATCAACTCTACTTGGAAATGCTGAAAATAAATATATGTTCAGGGTAAATAAAATTATGGAATTTCCTGTTACCATTTAGGTATTCATTTGCATAACCAGTAATCTAACATTCCCGTTACAAATTAAAAAATTTTTTTTCTTCTCCCTCATACCACAGCCTCATTCTCTATTTTTTCTGTTTAGTAACATTCTAGGGTAACTATTATCTGTTTCCCCAATACAGTAATGCCATATTTACTCCCAGGGATAAGAATGCAATACGTTAATTATAATGGGCAAGAGTGCAAATACTACTATTACCTTGGTAAGAGATAAATGAAGTTAGCTAAAGATAATGCATGTTTCTTCTATTTCTAGGATATTTGTTTAAGAGCAGGCTATGCATTAACCCTTTTTGCCTTCAATGATTGCTTTCAACAATACTTAATATTGGAAAATGGAATAATAACCATGTCAATTTTTGAACGTTTTCTTGAATCAACAATTGAAACTGAGAAGGCAATGGCAGCATTTCAGGTATAAAATTGGAGGTTTCAACTTCAATAAATGTCTTTTTAGTGAAAACTTGAAAATTAGAAAAATTTTTGGATCCAGAAAGATGTTTACAGGTTTGTAAAGTTCACAGTATTTGTCACACCAGCCCCTTTCACATCATAAAAAAACCATTATCTGTGAAGATTTCTTCATTTATGTAGAATTTTACAAGTTAAAACAGAATTTTTGCCCTTATACATCGTCTGAAGTTTATAAAACCCGGTCGGGTTGATAAGCACGTAGTAGTATTTTCATCACCTTCATATTACAAGGAAATAGGCAGAGAAACACAGTAGTATCCAACACAAGTTTTCTACTGCAGACCTTTAGCTGACCATGCTGATTCTTCAACTGGTGACAACTGCATGTATCTGGGCTCTTCTTAGTCATTCTCTCGCTCCTTTTCCTATCCTATGACCTTTAGGAGAAATATTTTCTATGAACCCATAATTCAAGGATATAAAAATTACAAACATTGTAGAAAGAATATTGTGGCCTACCATGGTCACTAAAATAATCGGATAGGGGACAAGTACTCTAACTCCTACTCCTGCCCCTCGCTTCTCTTTTATTCAGTCATACCAAACCAATCAATCAATCAATCAATCAATCAATCAAAAGCTTAATTAGAGAGGCTGAGTAGAAGATGTTCAATGATTCTAAGCTGCCTTTTTTGTTTTTAGATTATTATATTAGCTAAAGTTATTATAGATGTGGACCATATTACTTTGTCTTCAAGAGGCGTCACTATTTTAGTCGATAGTCTGTACTCAGCTCAGTCCACTACTATTATCTTGGCAGGTAAGAAATAACTATAATCTAATTGTATCTATAGAAAACTGTTTTTTTAAAGAAAATGTTTTTGTCATCTGAGTAATAATAAAATGATAAGCCTGATACTCTGCCACACAGTTTGAAGAATGAGTCTTCATGGAACAATGTAAGTCTATTCTGCATCCCAAACAGGAACAGAGTAACTCTGAACATGGCTTTTTATTTCTTAACTACTTTTTCAAACCTTTAATTATTTTTTCCAGAATATAAAATGAGAATTCAACTATGAGCTACCAACAACAAAATTTACACACTAATTTATAATAGTGGCAGATTCATACTTTATACTGATATACCTGTGTCTGGTTTCCTTTTGACCAACTGTACATGTTTTGCTGACATTTAAAAGTTCTCCACATTGATATGCAACAGAGCAAGACAAAATGGCCCAGTAGAGTTCTTGACACAATGCTAATTGTGTTACTATATCTACTCCAGGTCTAATTCCCCAGATGATCAATCCGTAGTTAACTGACTTCTTGTATCACTCTCAACACAACATAAAACAGTATCAGAACAGCCACATGGAGTAACTACTACCAAAAAAATAAATGAGGTATTTGCTTTTTAACTGAAATGGATCACTGAAGGCAGCAAGGGAAACTCTACTTGCTGCAATATAATTATATTTTTATGTTGTATATTAGCATGGAAGGAAAATTCAAGCAAACAGAAAACTTGCTGATGGAAACTACCTAGGGAAAAACATGTTTAAAAGAAGTTATGAATTATATTTTTCTCTAAATAACATTCATATCAATGTCATAATTCTATGACTCTGAAAAATAACTGTATTGGGTTTAATTTTACTCCATAAACTCTTTTGTTCCCCTAAATATATCTTTATTGATTTCAGAGAGAAGAAGGGAGAGGGAAAGAGAGAGATAGGAACATCAATGATAAGAATCACTGATCAGCTGCCTACTGCACACCCCCCCACTGGGCATCAAGCCCAAAAACCGAGCATGTGCCCTGACTGGGAATTGAAATGAGATCTCCTGGATCATAGGTCAATGCTCAACCACTGAGCCACGCCAGCCAGGCCATAAACTCTTGTGTGCTTTCAAATATTCATTTCCCCAGGCTTATAGGAATTAAATCTCAAAAATTACTGGGCTTTCTCTGTACTCTACCATCAGAGTTATACTCATCTCCAGAGTCATGCATGTCGGAGGTATCTCAATCAAAGCAGGCTCTTCAGGTCTCAGGTATACTGTAAAATAAATGATGTGCTCAATGTCCAAGTCAACATCATTCCCAGAAGCGGCTCCAAAGGCACAGAAGCTTTGCGGAGACTGGAATTTCTGTTGCCAAGTGTCCAGTTTCTTACATGCACCACTTATCTATTCTACACTCAAAGCTCCAGTTCCTACTATGTCTTCTTAGTCTTAGACTCCGCCTTCCTCCATTTGTCCTCCATGTTTAAAGACACTTTTCTCCATTCCTGATAGCACAGTGCCTTCCATAAACTCAGGCTTTTGAAATTAGAAGCCTGAAAGAAAGGTTATCTTTAGACAGCTTTTGCTCTAGGCCACACAACCCAGCCTTCCCCGTCTGGAGGCAATAAATACAAAGGTTTTCTTTGCTTATAATGGAGACGGGAAAAAATAAAAGAACAAAAATCTAGTTAATACCTCAATAAAGTATCTACCCACAAATGTAAAAATACATTTATTTATCTCTTAAAAGTTGTGTTACACTTACATCAACACAGCAACAATACTGTGAAAGACTATCACAAGACGACTCTAACACAAGATTTTGAAGGAGGTAGTTTTAAGTTGGTTGCTACACATTCATTCAATTACTGGATCACTTATTGTCAATCCCAAAACATTTCTTTTCATGCTAAGAACTTCAATGATTTTATTATTTTATTTTATTTTTAACAATTCATAAGTTTTATTTTTTACATTTAAAAAAAAATTTTTGTTCAAAATATTACAGATGTCCCTTTTTCTCCCCATTGACCCCTTCCACCCCTTCCACCCCCCTCTCCAGTCTGTTACCACACCATTGTCCCTGTCCTTGGGTTGTGCATATTTGCATGTAAGTTCTTTGGTAAATTTCTCCCTCTCCACCTACCCTCCTCCCCCCGCGCCCCCCAATCCCAAAGAACTTCAGTGATTTTAAATTCAATAAGCAACACAGGGCTTGATTTTAAAATACCATTAAGCTCTTCTTAACGCAAAGCCATTTGAACTTCAAAAAGGACATACTAAGTTTCCTTTCTATTTTTATTTAGTCTTGCCTCTATATCTTAAATTTTCTTAAGGTACATCAATCATTATATTCATAGTCATAAAAAAAGCCCTGAAATCTCAAAACAAAACATACTCTGAAACCATGGGGAAGAAAACCTTTGACTCTCAAATAGTCCCTCACTTCAACAAACCCATTTAACTTGTATTATTTGTGACAGAAAACCAAACCATAATTTTGGAGAAAGTTTATTCTAAATTTGACATATAAATGCTTTTTCTCAGCACTTCATTAACAGAGATGTCTTGTGACTCAAACCTTTTTAATACTATGTGCAAATAACCCAAAGCATAGTGCATCAGTTTATATGAAATAATAAGCTTTTTGTTGTTGTTGTTCAACTTACAGGGAATTTAATAGCTAGCCTGGCTCATTCTAGAGCTGGTATTCCAGAAGCATTTACCTCATTAGGAACAATCCAACGGCTCTGCTACCATTTGTACTCAGGAAAAGAAGAGGTAAAAACAAAAGTAATTCTAAGATTGAATGTTTGAAACTATAATTTGCCTCTCTCATTTCTGTGGGCTAATTTCTCCACAGGTTAACTATGTTATATAATAGTTCATGTTACTAACTCAAAATGAGATAATTTCTCTAGTACTGTATCTGCCATCCACAATTCTGGTTCCTACAAAATGTGAAAATTTGTTTTAAGATTCAATTTACAAATAAGTATATTGACAATACAGAAATTTATAATTAAAATATTTATAAAATATCTCATAAAATTTTGTGATCTCACTGTCCTTTCTATGATTCTTTGGAATGAATGAAAGTGGAATCCACTGGACAGCATTCCTATCTGCCGAGCAGGGTTAGAGATGAAGCTGTGTGAAGGCAGCCAGGCTGCCAGCAGTGTTTGCCTCTGAGTGTTCCACTATGCTTTCCCCCCAAGGTCTAAGGCAGTGCTTCTCCAACTTTAGGGTACACTGGAATCACCCAGAAAAACCTGTTACATCATAGATTGCTAGGCTCCATTCCAAGAGTTTCCAATCTATTATTACATCTGGTAGTAGAATGTGCATTTCTAACAAGTTCCCAGAAACTGAAGCTACTGTTCCAAGGACCATATGCTGAGAACCACTCTTTAAGGCATGGAAGATACATGGGCACATACAGCAGTCAGATGCCAATGTAAAGACCAATATGTTGCCTGGCTGGGCGTGGCTCAGCGGTTAAGCATCAACCCAGGAGCCAGGCGATCGGGGTTTGATTCCGGATCAGGGCGCCTGCCCGGGTTGCAGGCTTGGTCCCCAATCGGGGGTGTGCAGGAGGCAGCCAATCAATGACTCTCTCATCATTGATGTTTCTATCTCTCTCTCTCCTTCTCCCTTCCTCTCTATGAAATCAATAAAGATATACTAAAAAAAACCACGAATATGTCAAGCTTCTGTACCCTGCATGGGCCTGGTTTATGTTTATTCTATGACATTTCTTATGCCACCACTACAAGATTTTCCTAAGAACGACCCAGGAGTATATTTGAATTAATCATATGAACAACTTAATTATTTCAAGGAAAGAAAGGACTTTCCCTGGAGTCCTGTGGCCTGATGTTTGTTCTTGTTTCTTTGTTTTTGTCAATGGAAAATTTAGTTGCTTTCCTGAGTGTATTATTTTTAACCTACTTTTATGCTATAGGCTCTTGCCTGGTTTCCTATTACAATCACCTGAGCAGTTTTTTAAAAAAATCGTGATGCCTAGGCTGCACCCCAAAGTAATAAAATCAGAGTTTTTGGGGGTGGACCCCAGGCACAAGTAATTTTCATAGCTACCCAGGTGATTGCAATGCGCAATCAAGACTGAGATCCACTGTCTCAGCCCAAACTTAGAACTACTGGTTCTTACCCTGGCTGCACATTAGAATCTTCTGTGGCACTTTAAAAACAATATAAATGCTCAGATTCTACTCAAGAGTCTGATTTAGCTAATGGGCTTAAGACAAAAGAACAACAACAACAACAAAAATCCTGGTGTTTCAAAATGCAGCGGGACTGAGAACAACTAGAAATCAACAGCAGCTAACATCTCTCTCTAAAAACATGGCTGTGATTGCCACTGGTTGACAGATGTATTTGGTATATACATTAGCTCCAGGGACTTCCCTATGAAATATCCACGAGAGTTCTGGGTTAGATATTTTAAGAACAAAGCTTAATGGTTAAGAAAGAACTGTTTCTTCTTCATGTAGGTGCGCACAGCTTGCTCCTGTGCTCTTGGCTACTTAACTTACAATGCAAATGCTTTCCGCATTATATTAAAGGAATGCAGGAATAAGCCTAATCAGTTCCTTCGTATAACAAATAATATCAGCAAAGATGCAAGTATTAACCCAGCATTTTTAAAGGAATTTCAAATGCAACAAAAAGTGGGACTTCCTTCCTTAAGGTATTGTGCCTATATTTGAAGTTGCAGTAGTGAAGTTATCAATAGAGGAACTCTTAAAGAAGTTTAAGGAAGATCAAACAAGGGGAACTATTCTTGATATGAATATATGCCCTTCATACCAAAGGATAAACTTCATTCTAAACGTCCACTGCCAAAGCCTGTTTTCATTCCAAGTTAGCAACAGAAGTGAGTGCAGACAAGAATACAACCAGATCTTGGGGATCCTGTCTGGCCAGGATTATTCACATTTCAGAAAAGTTTTTGGGAGCCTGGTAGCCTCCACATCTGATCCAGGAAGCCATTTTTTTGGTAACCTAGGGTATGTTTCAGAGTTCTGAGCCAACCAGGAACACCACCATGACCTTGGCATCAAATGGGACTTTGGGACTTGATCCAAAGCTAATTAAATTAGACCTGGCTGTCGGAATTATGCCAAAGTTTGCCAGGCATTTATTCAGAGGATTTTGCAACAGTGTTGAAGTTTCATCATGAACTTAAGTTTCTGAAAAAGAAAGGAGAATCTCCTTATACTGGGCATTATTTCCTTCTGTAACTATAGCTGAATTATAAGTCTTTTCTACAAATAGCACTATTTAAATATAGGAAACAGATCTACTCAAGATGTGTTATTAACTTTACAATAATAGAATAGGATCCAATATCATGGTTCTAGAAATCAATTTTAAGTATAGAGAAAAATAAGTACATCAGAGTCACTTTAATTTGAATTATCTGAAAACCTAAAAATTATTACCTAATTTTACGTAAAAAGCCAGGGAAATCTGAATTGCAATTTCTATAATTGACATTGTTAAAAAGTAATATTTACTGGTTGAAAATAATTTAGGATAAATAATGGAAGTATTATTTAACAGTCACTCCCACAGCTAGCCCGTAAGGCAACTTTTGGGAATTAGAAAAAAGTACCCCTTCCTCAGGGTGCTTTACTGCCATCTGCTGGAAAACTGTTGTAGTAACTATATAAATCTACCATGACTGTGAGTGAATGGCACCCCCTATACTTGTAAAGACTCAACTTTCAGGATTATAAAACTTATAAGAATGGTTACCCAGTGAGGTGAAACTGGTGAGTAAATAACAATTATTCTCATAACAAATAGTGCTATGCACTCTCCTTAGAATATTCACATGGATGATTCCCTTTAATTTTCGTAACAATCCTGAGGAGTTTGGTTTAAATGAAACCATGGGAAATGCATTAGAAGATTACCAAAACAAGTTTGGAACCTTTGGGATGAATACACATATCCTTCCACAAAACATTCCTTGATACTACTACTGGAAACAGAAAGTTGATTGTGGTTGGGATCATAATAGCATTTTTTTAAGTATATACCACTTCTCTGTTCCCACATCCAGCACAAAGAATGGGATATTGGATGCGTAAATTTTGAAGTATGTAGAGAGACATCTTTTACTGGTGTTAACTGACCCTCCATGAAAATAATATGAGACTAACACAAGCTATATTTCCCTACAGCCATGAAATTGCCTCATTAAGGTTGAAAACAGCAAATGTTCCTTATCAAATTAACCAGGAATACATTTGTGATAGCTACCTTTAATATATTAACGTTAATCAAGGCTTACATTTCATTACCAGGGTTTTTTTTTGCAATACCGTATTTATATGTTATACGTACAGGATGATGATTAAAATAATACTTCTTTTAAAGCCACCCCCCCACACACATTAACTTAGGTACACCTTGTTACTCCTTGACTTGAAAGACTTCATTGGTACACCATTACTTTAAAAATAGTTTAAATTTTCTCATTCTTAATACATAAAATGACCTGATTTTTATTCTCCAACCTTATGTCCTATAATGTCTCCAGACACCTTTAATTCCAACTGCACCAGACTTACTGCCCTCTGAGCATGTCATGCTGGTTTATAGAACTGGAATCTTCCATAGCCTATGTCCTCTGTCTGGGATACTCTTCCCCACCTCATCCATTTGAAGGCCTATTTTCTTCAAACCCCAGATGAAGTGTTTTTTCTTCCATGAAGTTTCCTTGATTACTTCTTGCAGATTTAATGTTTCAAATGTTTTCAGTGATAAGTGAATAAATGAGTACATGAATATAAAATACCTGTAGGTAACAAGTATAAATGAGATCATTAGGCATTGAACATGGTACGTAGGTGTACAAATTTTTGACAAAAATGTTTTCCTTTTAGTCTGGAGAAAAATGGAGGACCATCCATAATTCCTGTCTTTAAAAAAGGTAACTGATTTTTCTTTTATCTTGGAGGTACCTTCTAGCCCTAACACTTTATAATTTTGTGTTTCATTTATAAAAATTCAAAATGTAGAGGCTACTGAAAAGTTTGCCTATAAACTTTTGCTTTTGTAATTCTGTATATCTAAAGTATCTTTCCATTTACAAGCCAATGTTAAACATTTCTTTTAAGGCCTTCCCTCCTAACGTTAATTGACATAAATTCCTCTCTTATATTGCTTTTTATCACAAGCCATGCACAGTCATAAGTCACTACTGAAACAACAGGACTTAAGTTATGACCTTGCTATTGTTCTGTTCCATGTACAAACTGTCTAATGACTTCTTAAGGCACAGACCACTCTTCCCTCTTGTACTCCGCACAGTCTTACAGAGTTGGTGGATGATGGCTGAGCGGCCTAGGCCTATGAGATCAAAGTCCAGTTCTTATAATGTTACCCATCAATGCCTATTAGACATGTGATAAAAAAAATAAATTATTGATTTCACATATATGCTTAGTGCTTGTTCATGTGTGCTTAGTGTAGGACCAAGTTCACTCTTACGTGGTATATTGTCCTATAGTTAAAAGCAAGAATAGAACCATTCAGAAGTCAGTTTGCTCCAGTCACAAATGGAAAGGGAGAGAATAGGGAGAGAGAGCAAAAGGAGAAGAAAAAACCTTCACTTATTCAGGGAGTATTTGAGGGAAGCTAGATATGTATGTATGGGATGCTATATTTCTGAACATCGTGGGTAAAAGAACATCTGTTTTTTGTACAGCTTCTTTAGTCAGTCTCATTCTTTCTTCACTATAATATTGATTTCAGTAATGGTCTGAAGTTTTCACAGGTTTGTGGTAACAAGAAAAAATAAGAACAATGTAGTAAGTTTCTGATAAAGTTAATTTCATTCAATGGAAAGCCTGTCATTTTGAGATAATGCTTTTTTTATTTTACACTTGTTTTGGTGTTAAAATAGCCTTTCTTTCACAAATGTTTATAATAGTTGGTATTTATTCTTTTATGAGTGCCCCAAAGTTGGCTACCATATGTATTTGGTCCCCAAAGATTTTTGCACTCTAACATCTAACAGTCTGGAAGCTACTGATCTATTCTCTTAGTATGTTTTAGTGATGTAAAGAAAATAGAAGTACACAGAACTAATGGCAATTGAGACTATACCTAGAGGTTTTAGGGTTAAGAAAGAGACATTTAATTGTGGCTTTCTAATTTTTAGGGAAAAAGCACCGAAGAAAATTAAAACCTAAAATTCAACCAAGAGATTCTTTGACTTTATTGCCTCCTGTAACTAACTTCATGGGACTCTTCCAAACAGCAAAAAAGGCCACTGTTTCTCATAATGTTTTTTCCTTTTCATCTGCAACTTCATCAGATATCATAAAAGTATCAAGGCCAAGAATAGTGTTATTGAGTGAACTTGGAAAACATGTACAAAAAGCTAATTTGGAACCTACAGAAAGCTAATAAAAGCATTTTAGTATGAAAGGATTCCTGAGCACTCTTTTAAACTTTTTATTTTTAATTGTGGTAAAATATATATAACATAATTGAGTAATCTTTTTTAATGGGAGTTCTTGATATTGATACTTAACAGATTTCCCTTAGTATGTCTTTTTGAATTAAACAGGCCAGAGTTATGGTCTCAAAAAATAAGTAGAATTTTCTGAAACAGAATGCCTGCACTTAAAAATATTAAAGTACAGCAACCGACACAAGTGGCATAATTAGCATATGTGTCAAGTGTTATATTTTTTAACTGGTATGCTGGACTAAAGAGGCCTGATTCAAAGTAGCCCACATGTTAACATTCACTCTAATACCTTAAGATATTTAATGATAAATACTACAAATGCATGAGCTTCTAAAACCTGAAGTGTATACCTTTAAAGCATTTTATTTAAAAAAATCTGACCTCGTGACCATCAGGTACAAAAGTATGGCTAAAAATGTGGCAACCAGCATTTACCACTCTCCATACTTATTGAGTACCTCTGGTTTGCAGCTAGAAAGGGCGATACTCTTTGTGGCTTAGAATCACATGGCGTCTTTGCCCAGAGAGTACTGTTTCCAGTAGGTGGAAGTTGTGATGTATGTCTGCTCCTCCTATTTCACAGCAGCAGATATATTTGATACAAAAACAAGCTGGGCTTCACTGTGCCCTTTAAAGCCCCCCTTTTTCTCTGTCCGCTTTGCTCAGTGTCTTCATATGGTCTACCTGAGCTACACTGAACATATGTTAATTAGCAGTTATTTTCCCCAACATGCCTTAACACAACAGTAATGATGGTGATGACAGCAGCTACATGTACTTAGACTTTTCTATGTGCCAGAGTCCAAAGCCTGTGCTCTCAACCACTGCACAATAAGACACTCTTTAATCTTCAAATTTAATTCTATACTATATTGCTTTGAGTCACAACTTTCTGGTGGATGGACTAAAATATAGGAATCGTGGTGGGAGGGGAATGGGATATTTTACACTAAAAGGGATAAATAATTCAAATGATAAGAAACTATGTCATGTATTCACTACCATTAAGGATAGAATGCATATCAGTGGAAATATTAAGCCTCTGTAGACTTAAAAAAAAAGCCTTTAGATAACAAACTTTAGCTTTGCAACTAGCTTCAGGTGGGCTACAGACTATATTTTAAGAGTATTTTCAGAAAACAGTATGGAGGTTCCTCAAAAAATTAAAAATGGAGCTGCCTTTTGACCCAGTGATCCCACTTCTAGGAATATATCCTAAGAATCCTGAAGCACTCATCAGAAAGAATACCCCTATGTTCACAGCAGCACAGTTTACAATAGCTAAGATCTGGAAACAGCCCAAGTGCCCATCAGTAGATGAGTGGATAAAAAAGCTGTGGGACATTTACACCATGGAATACTACGCAGCTGTAAAGAAGAAGAATCTCGTACCCTTTGGGACAGTATGGATGGACCTGGAGAAAATTATGCTAAGTGAAATAAGCCAGGCAGAGAAAGACAAACATCACATGATCTTGCTTATTTGTGGAATCTAAAGAACTTAATAAACTGATGAACAGAATAGATTCAATGACATGGAAGCATAGATGAGACTGACGAATGTCAGAGGGATGGAGGAGGGTGGGTGGATGGAGAGAGAGAGAGAGTAACCAAAGATTTTTATGCATATATGCACAACCCAAGGACACAGACAATGATGGGGAGAGGGACTGGGGAGGGGGATGGGACGGGGTGGAATGGGTCATTGGGGAGAAAAGGGACATCTGTGATATTTTAAACAAAAATTAAAATAAGAAAAAAGAGTATTTTCAGGTATGAGAATTAGGGTTTCATTGCATTCAATAACATAGACATTACCTGAGTACCTTGGTCTAGCCAGACCATCCTACTCCTACTCCTAATATTAAAGTATTTCTCCTAAATTACAGCCCCCTCCCAGCTGTAAAAATTATTTTTATTTTTTAAAAATATGTCTAAGATGAGAAAGGCCTCAAGATACAGACGTTGCAGCAAATTGCTCGCCTCTTACCTGATTATAAGCTAACTTTGGCATGTATGCTTGCCAATACAGAGCTCGGTGCTTCTCTTTCTTCTCCTTCCCATCTCTCTCTCTGTCTTCTTCCCCTTCCTTTCTTCCTTACGGCTAAGTACTGAAAGGCCTAAAGATATGCAGTGCTTCCAGAATTTCCTCATTTTCTTCATCTATAGTTTCCCTTACTTATGTCATGAACCCAATTTCGACATGTGTGCTTGTAGCACCTGGAACAATATTTATACTTTGAAATTTTAACTACTTAGATTATAGATATCCCTATTTTATAATATTTGTGATGGTGGGAAGAAATTTTGGTCAGCTTTCTTCCATAGTTTATATGCACTCCGACTGTAATAGCCACAGGAAATGATCATACTTCTTCTCTTTGAATTCAGATCCACATTAATACAGAATACAAATCTAAATGTAAAATGTAAATTCACAAACTGTTTCTTTTGAATATCTGTAAAGCGATTCCATCATACCTATACCTCAACATGAAACAATGCAAAGCTTTATAAATACTGGCTGTTTCTACATGTTCCTTCATATAAGTTATATTTTCTATTTCCAGGATAAAATGGATGATCAATAAGCAATACTCCATGATCACAATTCTAAAGAAAAGAATTACTTATGGAATTTCTCCAAAGTGAAGTCACTTTAAGGCAGGATTAAAATAAGAAATCTTTTCCTCATTGATTTTTATCCTTACCTCCTAGTTTCTAGGCCTGTATAACATGGAGCCAGAATTTAGCTGATTCACTTTATTCCTTCCTGAAGGTTTGTTTTTCTACCTGCCAGTATCAGTAGATCCCCCTCAAGATGTTTTACTTTGGTTTTTGATTAAAAAATTTCTATTCTCTTATAATACAATAATATATTATTACAGTCTCTCAGAAGATCAGGTTAAATATCAAACATAAGAAAAGGAATAACAAAGGACAGTCTAGATGAACAATATTATGTATCTCCTACAGCTGATATACAAAAAATCAAAACTGAGTATTGAAATACTACCGTTAGGGGTTTTTGAAAAGCAAAAATCAAATCTTCATTTTTAATCGTGGTACTTTTATGGCAGCTTCTCCAACTTCTTTTGATATATCCACTCCTAGAGGACATCTGCATCATAATTAAACAAATCACATTATTTCAAATATGTGCTTCCAGATCTGTCACTAGTTCTGCAGACTGTATGCTTAGATTTCTAACTACATACATATCTAATTTATATATGGTGATAGTTCTTGAATACATACAAATACAATAGGACCTCAAATCAGACTAAAGGATGAAGAAAGGCCAGTTCTATTAATAAGAAATGTAAATTTGGAGACTTTTTAAAACCATTTTGAGGTGTATTTGACATGTAAAAAGCTATACATATTTAATATATATAACTCGATGACTTTGGGGATTGAGATGTTTTGAAAGAAACAATTCTACATCTCTCAAATACTGTAAATAAATACAAACTTAAAATGAAGTAGAAAAATAACAAAAAAAAGTCTTATAATTCTCTACAAAGCTAAGAAGGTGAAAACAGTTTACCATATGGCTACCGTGAAACCTGCACCCATTCCTACTCTAGAGATTCTTCAGGTTTCTATTGATTCTTCTCTGAGGTTTCAAAATCTAGCTTGTTCCTTTTCTATCTTCCTTTGTCGCTACTGGCAGGAGAGGTCTTAGATCCTACCCTCTTTCTTTGTTCTTCCTTAGTTAATAATTTTGGCTTCTGATTTCTGCTTTCTCACTATGTTGCCCAACCTGGAAAAAGCCATCGTTTCCTGCCTCCACGCTGTCAAAAGAAGGCACTACTGGATCAGATGATATATTCTACCAAAGGCCGGGCCATCGACCACTACTAATTAAACTCTGTTCATTTATAATCAGCCATAAGAGTCTTTGGTTCATGTAAGCTGCAGTAAGGACTACAATGCAGAAAAGTTTTAAATCACCAGATAAAATGAAGTGGAGAGAGAATTATGTTAGACTATGAAACATAATATCCTTTACTATTTTTGCTATTCCAGAATTAACTTAGACCAGAACTTCATAACAAAGAGAAAAACTGTGCTATTCTTTGGAACTTTGATTTGGGAGATAAAATAAGGCGTGCAGAAAACAGCCATCATTTGGCCATTTCTCAGCTGCATGTAGAAGAGCATATTCACAGCCCAGTCTCCACCTGAATGCTTTTTGCACATTTTCCTTAAGTTTCCTAGCATACTAGCTCTTTCTGAGATGGTCTTGACATTGCAAAAGTCAGGCCATGGGCATGGTTTCCATTCTGTTTCTAAACGAAGGAATTCATCACCCTTGCCTACCACCTGTTTCTAACCTATGATTTGTTAAATTTTTTATAATTTGAAATTGTAGCAAAAATATTTCTTATAAGGTATCTACTTCCTAGGTTCATGAAAGAAATTAATGTAACCAGAATGTCAATGAAAACCTCATATATAAATGCAAAATTGAGACTTTGACTTTTATAATGCAACCTGCATAAAGATATGAATAGTACTACATACTTTGGTTCATAGCGGATGCCTTCTGTGTCGTATAAAATGCCCAAGCCAGCACGAAGTCTTTCAATACCATTCCTAAATAAGAATCATTAAAATAAAGTAATTAGCCCAAGATTTAAAGGAAGAAAATTTAGCATAATGAAATGGCAATTAATATTTACATAATTATGAGCGAAGCACACATACCATGCAATCATAACGCCGTTGTCAGTGCACAGTCTGGGGGGAGGACATAACAAAGTGCACTGTGTTGCATTTGCTACAATTTCCAGAGCTTTTCGGATATAGAAGTTACTTGCAACTCCTCCAGACACAACCTGAACGCATCGAGAAAACCAAAATTAATGAATACCACATATGGATATGAGCCGAGCTGTTAGCTAAACTTGGGGAAAAGAGCAGCATTATACAATAAAAATACTGCATTTTGATAGATGGATAATGGGCAAATGGTGTATTTGTACAATAAAAATTTGGAGGAAAAAAATCACCCAGAATTTCAATATCAGCATATAATCACTTCTATCATTTTTATATATTGTCTTCTAAGTTTTTTCTAATTACAATCATAGTACAATACTTTAGACTCTGAAGTTTTTACTTATAAGCATTTTTTTCTTTTTACTACAAAATTCTTAAAAAACTATTATCTTTGATACTCCGGTTTGTGAATATACCATCATTTAAATATTGTCTCACTTTATAATTTTCAAAAGAATGAAGTTTAAGATACAGTTAAACAAGAAGTTTATCAAGGCTTTAAACACATTAAATGGATTTCATCAAAGGAACATAAATTCTAAGGAAGTTAGCCTATTTTTCTAAAAATAATGACACCAGTCACTGCATTTCATTTCTTATTAAAACCAGGGGCGGGGAACCTTTTTTCTGCCAAGGGCCATTTGGATATTTATAACATCATTCACAGACCATACAAAATTATCAACTTAAAAATTAGCTATGAAAAAAGCTCCTAGATTTATTGGATTTTGAGTCCCGCCTACAGTTGCCTTGGCAGGGCCAGACCAAATGATTTCACAAGCCATATACGGCCCACAGGCCGGATGTTCCCCACCCATGTTGTAAACCCTCTTTTAAATTCAACGAGAAGATGCAGCATTGGACTTTCTTGCCATACAGGCTGTACATATGTCCCATAAAGCTGCCATACCTGTACAAGAAACAAGTGTTAGTCTTATTCTGCATATTTCATACTGTTACGGCTAGCATATGGCATAAAGACCTTTCCATCCTATGCACAGGGTCAATTAAGCTCTTGGAAGGAAAGCATACAGTCAAGTGTTACTACTATTCCAAGATGAGATGAGACAACTTACCAGTACTGCATTGCTCTGAGATAAAAGGCCTCTTTGCTTGCAAAACAGAACAGCACGATGTGTTCTTTTCGCAATGTGGCACGCTGTCGTGTGCTGCACTGCAGCAGCAATGTCGGCGGCTGAAGACAGAATTTGCCCCTTCTCAACACCTGCAGAAACGAGCACGTATTTTTAGGCACAATCCAGGATTACTTATTTGTCCAACTTTATTAATTAGAAATATACCTTCCTCTTTTTCCTTTTGCATTATTATCCTATCAATAATGTGTTGAAGTCCAGAAAAAGAAAAGTCACAATTTTTAGCCCGTTGCATGGGAGGTTTTAAATCAAAATTCAGTTTATTTCCTTGTTTAGCCAGATGTTCTATAGCCTTCCCACCACTCATGGTGGAGCACTCTGGATGTTTTATTAGAGAAAGTCTTCTTGCTACCTATCAAAAAAAAAAAACCAAAAGTTTTTATAAAATTGCACATTTTGAAACCAAGATGCAAAGGAAATAAAAAACACACAAAAACCTGGATAAATAACACATGCTATACTTTTATAAATATGGATGATAGTTGGTGGTCAGTAAAGACAGACTCTCTTGCTCCTTCTGACAATGTGATCAATAGCAGCTAATCACTGCCTCCCTATCCTCTTTTGCTCTTCTACAGGGGATGGAAAATAGACTTGAAGTTAACAATAAATACTCAATAATGAACTTAAAAAAATAAGAACCTGCCCTATTTCTTCCAATCATTTCAGCTGTTGGCAGCAGGATTTCTATATATAACATTAGACTTTGAAGGATTCTAAAATGAAGAAGAAATCTGCTTGGTGGTAGTGTTGGCAATTGTGATATTTAACCATAGACCTTTGTGCACCTTTAATATCCTTATATCATCTTTATGTAGCCTGATATTTCACATTTTTACAGTACTTTACATTTCACAAAGTACTTTCACATATATTATCCTATTTGATTAAAACGTAGCTGCATTTGCAGACTATTTGTGCCTTTATGTGATGTAAACCTCTTACCATTTTATTTGGAATGTAAGAATCTTTTGTAAACTAGGCACCACTTTTTCTTTTTGTCTTACTGCACATGTATTTTTTCAGTCTAATATGATGTTATTCAGAAATATTTAGATGAATGGCACTAGTGAAGCTATTACTATTTAACTGAAACTGACACCTTAACAAAAAATAATGTAGAAATTAATTCTTAATTACCTTGTCAAGCATGTCACCCGGTGCTATGTCCAAAGACTTTCCAAGAAGCAGAAAATCTGAAACTCCTCTAACTAATGCCAATAGACAGTGGCCTCCAGAAATCAAAAGAACTAAAAAAGGAAATTCTACTTTATTTGTCAACCTAATAGTAAGTGCATGAGCTTCCATATGATGAATGGGAATAAATGGCTTTTTTAACTGGTCAACCAGCTGTAAGCTAAATGATAAGCCCACTCCCAAGCTTAAAGCAAGTCCTGGTTTTACGGTAGTTGCAACTGCTGAGAGTTCACTTGGACAGACTTTACTGACAAAGAGAGCTTCTTGTACTATTCGTTGAATATTTTCTCTGTGAAGTTGTTGAGCTACTGGAGGAATAATCCCACCTGTTCTGAAAGAAATTTTAAAAAAAGTTTTTTATAATTTTAAGATTGTAAATAAAGAGGAAGAAAAATTCTATATTATAGCTGAAGGCATGTTTTTAAGTTAATCATTACATAGCTAAAAATGTTAGTAAGTCAAGTATTTCCGAATGTGTCTTACCATGCAGCACACTACAAGAATTCAGTATGTAGTGACTAAGGGTATAATGTCTCTGTTCAAAATTGTGCACAACAAACTCCTATGGATTTGTTTGTTGATGAAGGAAATCACCAAAAATCATCTGGAGACCCATTCAAAGGAAAAAATCTTGAACAAGGAAAGGACAGGATAAAATCGAATTTTAGAAAAGTTAATCTCTCTGCAGATAGGTAAATTTTTAAAGATTTTTAAAGTTATTGCAAAAGAGAAAGGTAATTACATCATAAACTGGGTGATTGTGGGAATGAACAAGGGACAGAGAGCCTGGAAAACTGTAATGACTAATTCGTTATAAGGGGAAGGGAGGCCAAGGCATCAAAGGTGAATCAGATATTTTGCTGGAATGACTGAGAAAAGAAGTACTAACAGAAACATGAAGACAATTTTGTGAAGGAAAGGAGTATATTTTTAAACACTGCACTTGAAGTCACAGCAGGACAGTCGACAGCTTGCAATCCTGAAATAAGTTTGTGCTCAGAGTTGGTAATTTTGATTTTTGGTCCATGTAGGACAGGTAGTGGATGATCATTCCAAACATCAAATGCAAAGAATTAGGAGGTAAAGTTGCCAGCAAAAAATTTGCCAGCATGTGACAGAGAAGCAGAGCAATAGAATATAGGATCTGCAACATGCACCTCAAATCTCAAAAAACAACAACAAAACCTTCAAATATTTGATTTTCAAGATCTGCTAGTTTTATACACAAAAATGAAAATCCTCAATAGGAGCATGCAATGAATATTTATTTAATACAGTTGACTCTTGAACAATGCAGGGTTCAGGGGTGTCAACCCCTATGCAGTTGAAAATCTACACATAACTTCGACTTCCCCAAAACTTTACTTCTAATAGTCTACTATTAACTGGCAGCCTTACTGACGACATAAACAGTTAATTAGCACATATTTTGTACATGTATTATATGCTGTATTCTTATAATAAAGTAAGCCAGAGAAAAGAAAATCATAAGGAAGAGAAATTGCATTTACAGTACTATACTGTATTTGTTGATACCATAAGTTTATATTGTCTGTTTACAAGATGAAGAGTCTATCAGTACCTTTATCAATATTGTCTTATATAATACAAAATGTAGATTTATAAGTATTACTAACACTAAACATCAAAAATGAAAAGATAATGTGAAAAAAATTCACATTTATTTACAGGCATAATGATTCATGCATTGATAACAAAGCAGCAGCAAGATGATTGCTTTATGATCATCTGGTGTTAATTGATATGATTGTTTCACAGTAGCCTAGCCTATATAATAATGAATGGTTATAAAATTTTTATGGCATACAGTATTATAGCCATATTCATAATACAAAATTGGAGACATTTTTACATTTAAAAAGCACTTGCTTGTGATAATTGGCTGATATGCAGTTTCTCCAATTCTAAGAGAGGGGCATACTGTACAGTAATGTAATTCTTTGAAAGCTAAGTTATAAAACAGTAAGAAAATTAACACATTATTAAGTTTATATTAAATATCAGTCACCTTATGTCTAAGTAAGGATAGGCTACCCACTTCAATACAAGGCTTGCACATGATGTGCTAGATGATGATGGTGATGACACAAATAAGTCTCATACATTCTTGAAGTACGGTTATTGGATTTTCACATGAAGGCACTAGCACTTACACACAACAGGTAAGTTTATTAACTCTATGGCATGATTATTTACTATTCGTTAAGTGGAAGTGGATCATCTTGAGGGTCATCCTCACTGTCTTCACACTGAGTAGGCAGAGGGGGAGGAGGAGGAAGGTGGGCTGGTCTTGCTGTCTCAGAGGTGGCAGAGGCAGAGGAGGCGGAGAAGGTGGAAGGGGAAGTAAGAGAGGCAGGCGCACTTGATGTAACTACGGAAATACAACATCACTTCTGTCTGACTTTTTCCTTTTTCATTTCTTTAAAAATGCTTCTATACATTTTTAGATGTACCAATCCTTCTTCCACTTTGCTTTCGTTTCAGTGCACATATCATGGAAGAGTCCAGGTCGTAAGTTGAAAGCAGTCTTGATTCACTGGAACCCTTCTGCCAGATAGGTTAATGTCAGTTGGTTTCCTGGCACTGCTTCTTCTACATCTTCCTCATTAGCTGGCACTGACTTGGAAGCACTCATCTCCATCAAGTTTTCGTCTGCTAATTCCTCTGGTGTGGTATCTGTTAGCTCTTTACTTTCTCCAAGATTTTATTTTTGAAACCCTCTCCCCTCACCTTTTTTTTTTTTTTTTTTGCCATATCCACACTCCTTCATGAATTCCTTGATTGGCTGTCATAAATCCTACGAGTTCATGCACATCTGGACACAGTTTTCTCCAGCAGGAAGTTATTGTTTTGGGCTTTATGGCTTTCACAGCCTTTTCTATAAGGAACTATGGCATTTGCAATGGTGTAATCCTTCCCGACTTTCATAAAGTTCTCTCTATCCAGGTTCTCTTCCATACCATTGACAATCCTTCCCATAGAGTACAGTGTGTAATGAGAGTTAAAGGTCCTAATGAACCCCTGTTCTAGAGGCTGAATTAGAGACGTGTTTGAAGGCAAACAGACCAACAGATCATTTTGACGCCTTCAGCATTAAACTCATAGGTTTCTGGGTGGCCAGGGACATTGTCCAATACCAAAAGAAAGTTAAAGACAGTTCTTTACTGGCAATATACTTCCTGACTTCAGGGACAAAGCATGGATGGAACCAATCCAGAAAAAAGGGTTCTCACTGTCCAGGCCTTCTTGTTGTCATACAACCAAAAGATTGGCAGCTGGTGTTTACCTTTTCTCTTCATGGCTCAGGGGTTAGCAGCGTTATAGATGAGGTAAGTCCTGATCATAAACCCACTCATTTGCACAAGAGAGTAAAGTCTATTCTTTCCCACCTTAAATCTTGGTGCTTCCTTCTCTGCCTTACTAATGAATGTCCTTTGTGGCCTTTCCCCCCCAGAATAGGGTACTTTAGTCTGCATTAAAAATGTGTTCAGGCAGATATCCCTTCTCCTCAATCATTTTCTTAACATCTGGGAACTCATCTGCTGACTCTTGGTCAATAGAAGCTGCTTTACCTGTTATCTTGACATTTTTTAAGCCAAACTCTTTCTAAAATTATCAAATCATCCATTGCTAGCATTAAATTCTCTAGCTTTAGACTCTTCATCTTCCTTTTGCTTTAATTTGTAATATAATGACTTTGCTTTTTCTCAAATCATATTAGAGTCTATAGTTATGCCTTTCTTATAGCTATCCTATACCCACATAAAAGCTACATTTTCAGTATGAGATAAAAAGGTATTTCATAAGAAGTGCAAGATTTTTACACCTGTTGGTGTAGCTATAGCAATGGCTTCAGGAATTTCCTTTTTTTTATAATGGTCCTTACACTGGATTCATTTACCTTGAAATGGCAGGCATATCTAGATATATATCAAGCAATCCAACTTTTTCTATAATGTCATGACTTTTCTCTGCTTCTTGGGAGCACTTCCAGCATCACTAGTGGCACTTCATATGGGTCCCATGGTGTTATTCAAGGTTTATGGTACTGCACAAAACATGACGGAAGCTATGCAAGAGCTGCAAGAGATCACTTTTTTGTGATATACAATTTACTGGAGAGATGAACTCCTTATGTAGAGGTTACTGGAGTCACACAGCGTTTTAAGCAGATACTTGCAACACTTGAGCTCACTTCAATAGCAACAGGAGATGGCTACAAAACTATTACAGTACAGTACAGTATGTACTACAGTTATGATTTAATACTTCATCTTTATGTTTGTTTGTATTTCTCTCCATTGCAAATGGCACCATGTATGTCTGCAAGTATATGCATAAGTTTTGATAAATTTTACCTTTTTATAATAGATTTCTGTATATTTTATAGTATACAAATGATAAAATAGACTAATATCTACATATATTTTACACATTCATGGCATACCTTTTCCTTATTTTTTCAATATTTCTAGGCTACACTATTCATTTGAAAGTTTTTTCCAAATTGTCACAAATCTCCAAAAAATTTTTCCAATATAATTATTGAAATAAAAATCTACGCATAAGTGGACCTGTGCAGTTCAAACTCCTGTTGTCCAAGGGTCAGCTGTATATCATGTCTTAGAGATTAGGTTAAGCTTCTTGAAGGCAAGGACTTTCTAGTACTTCACTGTCCCTTCTCAAAACCTACCAGTCCCTTTCACATATTATATAACCATGAGAAGCCTATCCTGCCTCTTCACATATATTATTTCTAATTACAATATTCTATGTTATTTCTGTTACACTTTCCACAATCCTATAAGGCAGGAATTGGAATTCTTCCCACTTTCTGGGTGTGAAAACAATCAGAGAAGATAAAGAACCTGCTCAACACCAATACCAAATGTCTAACTCATGGTTCAAATACAGGCCTGTGATCTCAAGATACCAGTCTCTTCTTCACTATGCAGATATTGTCAATGTCTTCAAGGCATTTTTGATCTGTACAGTACTTCAACATATTTTGAATTAGCTACTATTTTCAAAAATCTGGAGCTATTACAGTAACATTCTGATTTTCATTTTCTCTTGGAGATTCTGATGATCAAATAACATAGGGTCTATATTCCTGCATGGCAATAATTGGCTAGAGCTGAGTAGTGACTTTCTCCAGATATTTTCCACTTTATATCCAGCCCACTAATTTAATGTAACCTGGCTGGTGGTCCTTTGGAAACATCTGAGTTTATAAACCTTACACCATTTGGTGCTTTAATACAATAATTTGTTATTATTATTATAGTACCAACACGAGTTATGTATATAAATGTGAATAGGATTTTTTCTTTTCGGTGATTAACACAGGTTAGAGGTCAAGTCAGGCTTTCCTAGGACTTCAGTTGAGAACAAGAAGCATACAGGTGAACAAAAGAGGAAAGGACATTACTGAGGGGAAATCATGGATAAATACTGGAGTTGGGAATGAGCTTAGTTTCTTTTTGGCAACAGGATGAGCTAAGGTTTGAACCTTATTGTGGAGAGCCTTAAAAGCCAGGTTGAGAGGTTTGAGGTTTTCTAATAACAGCAATTAAAAGCTTTTGTACAAGAAAAAAATTAGCTTCTAAAATTTAACTTCTATATATAATACAAAAAAATTATTTCATTTTACTTTTTGCAAAAAAGTGAAAACTACCAAGATAAAGGCAACTTACTTTAAATGAACTTCAGTTTGGGAATGTATTGCTTCTCCCAAAACATTTCCAGTTTCATCCACCACAGCAGCCGCTGTATCATCACAACTGGTTTCAATTCCCAATACTAGTTTATGAAGAAATACTTTTCCAGGATGAAAATTAAAACTTCTTAAATATTCATAAAATCTCCTCTTTGATGGTTTAGAAAAAACTCCTGCTGTCTTATTCAATATTAGCATCCTTACTCTATAGATAATTCCTAGAAAAGAATTAAAGAAACAAACTAGGTATTATTTGGAATTGGCATTAGCCACTAGCCCGTTCAGTTAAGCAAAATTCTGAAAGCTTGCCTTATCTTTTAGTATACAGCTTTATAAAGTTATAGGAAAGTTTTGTAAAAGTCAGCAAAAAATGTTTAAAGGCTATAGTAACTTGTTACATAATTACATAATTTATATACTATAAACAGTATGAATGAAAACAATGCTCTTTAAGGAGAAAAACAGTAAAGTTGGACATAATTTTTTTGTATTACTATTACTTTCATGCTGTTCTTACCAAACCACTCATTATTCTTTATAAAACAGCTAATACTACAGTACAATAGTTGCATGGAATAGTCCTCTGGAAAGTGCTATTTATTTTTTTGACAACTAAAATTAAGACAAAATGTGGTTTTAAAAAAATAAAACGATAAAGGCAAAATGGAACAGTAAAAATAAATACATTTTACTTCCTGGAAACATCTTTTAAAATAAAATTTAATCATTTGGTTGGAAAACAGAGTGCACACAAAACACACAAAAAATAAGATTTAGTCATCTAGTTTAGAAACAAGTGTTCTCATAAAGCTCATCTTAAATGAACCACATCTCGACCAGAGACTGCAACCTCTTACCTATTTTATCCATTAATTTCAATTTTTCTTATTAAATCTACATTTTTGCCACAGGTTTATCATAATAGGGGTCTCCCCAAATCCTATTTTTCCCAAAATAACAGCAGTCCATCACTAAAACCCCCTGGGATTCCCACGCTGCCAAGCGTCTAGTTTCACGCTCCCAAATCACCTGTTCTAAAACTTTCCGGGTGTCTAAGCAGGCCCTTTCCCTCCCACACTAACGGACAGCACGCAGATAAGAGCGAATAAATACCGGCACTTTTATTGTTCCACGGGGCGGAGGGCATCCAGGGATTGGATACGATCGACCTGTTTATTCACAGAGAACAGCTGCGGGGAGTGCACCGCAGACACGCTCTGAGAAATTCGATTTGCAATCACTACATCTAGGCAAGGCGGCTTGTGCGAAGTACTTCTCTTTTGGGTCAAGCAGGCTCCCAAGTGGACCCAGGGGACTTGGCCAGCGCCTTTTGCTGGAAGCGAGGTGACCTGGCTAGCGCTCTGCTGTAAAAAGGCGAGGTAGTCGGTCTGGAGCCGCTTTTCCAGGGGCGCAAAAGCGACAGGGGGGAGGAGCGAGCAATTCACCCACCTTCCTGGTGAACGACAGTAGTTGGTACCCGTCTCCTTTCCCTCGTATTGACGGGCGGACTGCCCCTTCTCAGGTGCTGGGCGGCCCGACCGTGGCGCCCGGAAGTGAGGTCATCAGTGCGGCGCCAGCGTCCCGGCGTCGGGACGGGCGGCTAGTGCCCTAGGGGGCGTCACTCTGAACTCAGAGTCAGTATATGCGTAAAATGTGTCGTTGTCCGAGACGGTGTGCGCGCGCTCACGCATTTACCCCCAGGTGCGTAGATAATAAGGCTTCTCTGGAAGGGCACAGGGCCGAAACACAGAGTTGTCTCACTACACACCATGAAGTTCTATATTATGCTATATTAAAGGGGAAAAATTGTGTGTTCTGGCTGGAATTCGGACGCCACTGTGAGAAAAGGATTTGGTAGGTTGTTCGTCACTCCATTTTCCGAGGAGCTATCACCAAGCCTAAAGGCGTGGCCTGAGATACCTGGTATTTTAAGAGACAGTGGAAACTAGCGGCGCCTTCAAGGACCTGCACGGTTCCCAGAGGACGGAAGCGTTTCCCGCCGGACAGTCTATACTCTTACTCCCAGTTCTTCACTTGAAAAGGTGCCGGGCTGGTTCGTTTTTGTGGTAAAAATAAAAGGGGATTGTGATATTCACTTACCTTCAAACACTTAATGTCCATTTTTCACAATACATTATGTAAAAAACTTCAGCATAGTATGTCCTTATATTCTTGCACCTCCACTTTTTTTTTTTGGTATGCGACCTTAATACCGTAATGTTTGAATAGATTTATCCTAAGAGACTTTCTTCTTCCCTGCTAGGCGTTAAGCAAAAAAGGTTTTTACTAAGGTTGGCAGAGCTGGCGCATATACCTATGCCTTGCAATGTAAAGTTCTTGGTTAAAAAAAAGATGAATAAGTCACCGTTGGGAAGTCACAGTTATAGCCTAGTGGTAGGTAGATATGTAAATCAATAATTACCAGAATGTTGTGGAAATATTTTTAAGTGAAACTTATGTTTTCAAGTTTTCACTTTTGTGTGACAATAACAACAAAGTGGCACCTACTATGTGCCTGGCACTGTTGCAGATTAATTTAACCCTCCCAACAATCTCATGAGGTAGTTACTGTCTTCATTTTATACATGAGGTAACTGGTTACTAGAATTCAGTGATTTGCAGGTCATACAATTAGGAAGTGCACAGCTAGGATTAGAAATCAGGCATCTAGCTCTGGAGTCTGTTTTCTTAACTGCCAGAAAATAACATTTTTCCTAGGCTGCATTGTTGACCCAAAAGGGAAAAAAAGAAAAATTAAGACCTAAAGGTTAAAAAAATTAGTAATCCTGTCCGATTGGCTATGATAGGTCAGAGGTGGTTTTCTGTTATGCACTGGAATCTAGCATAACATAAAACTTTTTACATCTGGCATTTTCTTGCAATTTGAATTATGTTCAGCAGGTGTGTCCCAATGCTCTCCTGTGCTGTCAAGTTATCCTTATTGTGTGTGCTGGTATCATTGGTAGATCCCTTATCTAGGCACTCTTGGCTGGTGTTGAGTCTGAATGTTGCATGATGTAAAACAGAACTTTAGGTCACAATAAGGCATTTTATTCTTCCTTTGATTGAGTGCATGTTAATAGAAATGGCACTTATACCCATCCCGCATATTTGTCAAGTGAAGGTATTCATCTTCCATGTTCTTTATTGCAGTAGAGAACTGGGGGAAAGGCATGGGCACTCTCTGGGGCCTGTCTAGGCTTTCATCAGATCAAATCATATGGTCTGAGTGCCACTCATGGGCATTCTCACTAAAATATGACCTAACCACTGAAACTTCCACTTGAATTGAGAGTTCCAAATAAATCTAAATATGCTCATTTTGTCTCTGCTATTGTCTAACTTTACATTTGTAAACTTCAGAGGAAAAATATATACAGAAGAATCCTTACAATACTCATTCCCTAATTATGTCTTACTAAATTGGACTTTATCACGTATTTATTGGGCTCTTCCCTTCGGGCTAGAACCTTATTCATTGTAGAGATAAAATATCCATTCCTTATCTTCAAGAAATCGAGTTTAGTAACAGGCAACTGCAATACAGCATTATGGAAAGTGTCCATTGAGAAAGTTGCTTGGGTGGTGTAGCTTGCCACAGATGTATCCATAGTCTAGCAAGACGTTGGTGTGATTGCTGGGCTTCAATATCTGATTCTTATCTAGGCTTGAAACTGGTTTATCAGAAGTGACCGGACTATGGGGTACTTAGTCACACATTCAATTTTCTAATAAACTATGTAAAAACCATTATTCTAATGTATTAATTTATGAGAAATACAACAATGAAGGAGCTAGGGTAGTTGAGCTGGCTGGTCCTTGCCTTCTCTGTGTTGACCAAATTACAATGAAAGTCAGATCCCAACTACAATCAGATGATTGTTTGGTAAATATGGAATGGAAGCAACAGAAATTAGTTCAGTGCTTTTTAATGGCTAATATTTTGAGCTTGATGCACTCCTTCCCACTTGAGTCACCTACTTCTCTTACCTTCTTCATAGGTTGGATTGTGCTAAAAATAGTCATTTGCCTCTCTCCTAAGTTTCTTTGTTAATAACTATCTTTTGATATGAAGCTTTCATATTTTGCTTTTTGGAAGATATTTTGCTTTTTCTTTTGTTTGCTGAGCCATTATGCTTATTTTACAAATTTACCCTAAGATGATTTTAAACATTTTTAGGTGTACAGTTCGATGGTATTAAGTACATTCATATTGCTGTGCAACCCTCACTACTATCCATCTCCAAAAGTTTTTCATCTTCCCTAATTCTGCATCCATTGAACACTAATCCCCCTACCCCACCCCCCTCCAGTCCCTGGCAACCACCACTGTCTCTGCTTCTATGACTCTGACCACGAAAGGAAAACCATCATTTAACAGCACTACATGCTGAAGACTTGAGGTTTTAGTGACTATAAAGTGAATCAGTGACACGTGGCTTTCGAAATAGCTAAGATGATAGTAGGCTGCATTTTTTAAAAAGTATTCAAAACAAGGCAAGTGGTACTGTTATAGAGGCATCACCTTACCACTTCTTATAGTTAGCTCTAGTACTATATAATATGAACTTAGGGCAGAATTACCAGGATGGTGGGAGAAATGTGAAACCATATCATCTGAAAAATGGGAAAGGCTCTGCTAATGTTTATTCAGTACTACTGGTAAGTTTAAAAGTTTAATAGCTGAGTTATATAGAATATATAGTTATATACAGAATAAGGATTAGATTATAGCTCAGTGTAAACAAATTATAAATTCCATTACAAAAATACAGACTTTAAAGTTGTAAGTCCTTTATTAGCACTAACACAGAACTGAATGGCAGCATGATGGCTAATGAAAGTTCAAGGCAAGGTAGGGAGTTAAATTCCATAGCCTCTATGGTCTTTTCCAATTCTTAGCGTCATACAGCTCTATAAAGCTAATTCACACAGATATTAGTAAAGGAGATATTGTTATGCCCCTTAGGATCTCTATAGTTCAATAAATAATAGTGCCATAACCCTAAAAATATAGTTCTATGTTTAAAAAAAAAAAAAAAAAAAGAACAGGCAGGTCAAAAGGACATAGAAGCCAAATTGCAAAGTTATATTGGGAACTTTGGCTCCCAATGGCCAAAGCTGGAGGACAATTTGAGCAACAAATTAATCATGGTAATAATGGATTATAAACCAAAGAATAAAATATCCATGGCTCCATAAAATGAAAAAATCTTCCTTACAGAAGAATTTCAATAAATAAATGTACAAGGAGTAAGAAAAACAAAAAAAAAACAACACACAGAAAGCCACTACTAGAACTTCACATTAATAATTGCTGCAGGAATGATTCACCAATGAATGCTAAAATTAGTGGCATTTCTGAACTCATGCCTATTTAGAAATTGCCATTATATCTCTTTACTTGAAATTAGGAGGAATTATAGCATAACTATTATTTGGAACAATGATTTTGTTCCAATGATTTTGTTCCAAATAATAGCCATTAAAGATTGCTTTTAAAAGTTTTGTTGTTTTTTTTACATTAAACTATACCAACTTATGAAATTGGGAACAGTTTCCATATTTAACACAGTTACTCAGGTGTGAAAGCCAAAAAACTAGGAGTTATTTTAGTTTCCTCCTTCCATCCTGCATTCAATACATCAGTGTCGTGTGAGCTGTACTTGCAAAGTACAGCCGAAATTCAACTACTTCTCACCACTTCATTGGCCATTTCCCTAGTCTCAGCCACTTTCTGCCTGCAGTAGTTTCCCAACTATTCTTCCTGCTTCCTATTCCCTTACAATTTATTCTCAACATTAGCCCTAATATACACACACACACGTGTGTGTGTGTATCCCTTTAATCTGCGTAAAACTCTCCAATGGCTTTGTTAGCATAAAATTTGCTCATTACCTTGGTCTATAAAGCCCTATAATCTGAACCCTACCTACTTCTCTGACTTCATTTACTACCATTCTCATCCCCTTAGTGCTCCTTTCTAGCCTCAGTGGCTGTCTTTTTTTCCTCAAGCACATCACCCTAATATTCCTGCCTTACTATCTATCATTACCTATGCTGGAAGGCCTCTTTTCCCAGATCTATGTCCATCAGTAAGGTCACCTTAGTTAGGATCTATAAGGAAGTCCTTTTTGAGGCGGGCTCCCCTGCCTTTCACTTGCTCCATCACCTGTCCCCCCACCATGGCATTTATTACTACATGAAATAATATGTATTTACTCGTTTATTATCTATTCTCCAACTTGACTGTAAGCACATAAGAGAAAGAACTTGGTTTGTCTTGTTTATAAACTGTATCCACAACATCTGAAACAATACCTATAACAAAGCGGGCCCTCAAATATTTACAGAATAAATATTTTTAAAACACTGAAGTGCGAAAGTGGGAAAAATAGCAGAAGGCCTGGATTAGAGCCAGATTTCTCTCTCTGAAGTATGTGCAAAAAAAGAATGTAAGCCTTTTGAGATAAACTTTAATAATGAAGGAAAACAAAGGAATATTTTTAACTACCTTAATTTTTTACAAATTCAGTTGCTTAAAATAACCCTTGAAAAATAAAGTATAACATTGATGACTAAATTTTAGAGATTCTGCAATAGTCCTATACCAAAGAAAAATTTTATTGAAGTGTAGGTTACTCGTTATTTAAAAATACATGGGGAAAGACAAATATACAAAGGCATTATCATACAACTGATTTCTAAAGTCAATACTTTTGAAATATAAAACATTGATCATTATCCCCAAAAGTCAGTTTATTGAAACAAATTGATCTTTAAGTTGATGCTATAATGCTTTTCATTCAATTTTGTTTACAAATGTTACTAGGTTTTTCAGTTTCATCATGTATCAGAACTTTGTTTTTTGGGAATATTTACTTTTCAAAGTTGTATATAGTTATTTCTTGCAATTAATTTCAGCAACTATAGGAAGCTCCTCTAAGTTACAAGAATTCAGTATGGCTGCTACTTTAGAAATAGTTACCATATTGGGTTATCTACATGAAGACTCATGTATTGAAAGTCCAAATATTATTGGGAAAGTATGGGGATTGAGGGCGAAAGGACTAAGAAAATATAATATTATCTTTTACTGCAGACCTACTAAAAAAGACTCCATTATTTATTTTGGCACTATTGCTAGAGAAGCAGTTGCTGCCAAACCACAAGTTGGCTATATAATTGTCCATTTTATATTTCCTTTTCTAAAGAACGACTGACTTAAATAATTAGATTGCTCAATCAAATAAGCATAGACTTTTAAATTACCATGTACTTTAACTGTGTGAAATAAATTATTTTCTTAATTGGTTTAGCAGCCTTGTGTCTGCAAAGGCAGCAAAACCCACTTTGTTTCAAAATTAGAAGGCTTACTCAGAGGCTATTTGTAAGATGCCTATCTTCTATCACCAATCAGTCATGAACATGGACCTTCATGAACTCAGTAACTTAATAAATGTAAAAATGATCTCATCCATCAACACACAATGTTGAGCCAGCAAAATGAAAAAAAAAAAAAAGCACACTCATAAGGTAGGAATTGGCTTGTATAAACAAGAAAGTATATATCCTCTTATACAGCACAAGAGGAGTATGTATGGTAACAAAAACAATCTACAGTAAACTTGTAAAGAGATGATTTTGGTTTACATGTTAAGTCAGCTTAAACTGACCATGACTGAATGATTGGAAAGTTTTTTCTCTTAACATAATGCCCATTCATTATAAACTAAGCTAGTCTTAGTTTCTTATAAATCTCTCATTTCCTTGGATTTATCTAGTACACCCTCACTTTATAGCCATTTAACTTATAAGCTGGGCCTGCCCAGCATACCTATAAAGCCTCTCTTCAGAAATATACCAGATGCATTAAACACAGGCATCCTCTAGTAAAACTCTGCACTTCAAAACAGTATACGAGGAACCAGCAATAGGCTCTCCAATATAAATACTTCTCATTTCATACTATCATAGAAACAGTGCAGTTTACTAACCACTCCTTCCTTACAGGAAACTCAGTAGCTGTAAAAATTTTTTCTTCAGTTTTAAAACTTTTCAATACTTGTTAATTCCAAAAATCCGAACACCATGTAGCTGTGGCATTTTGGGAATGAGCACACTCAGGAGAGAAGCTGTGTTTAGGATGAAGTGAGTTGGATCATACTTCGTATAGAAACTTGCCAGAAAATATCTGTAGAAATAAAAGTTAAGAATATATATAAGATCTAAAAATAAAATTACTTAAAATATTTTAAAATTTTAAAGGCAGAAAAAAGGCCATTGAAACATAGATACCTAGAGGCAGAACTACGTTTTTTTATAATCCTCATCCAAGGATATTTTTTCCATTGCTTTTCAGAGTGGGGGGAAGGGAGAGGGAAGAGGGAGAAACACTGATGTGAGAGACACATCGATTGGTTGGCTCCTGCATTAGCCCCAACAGGGCCAAAGACTGAGCATGCAACCCAGGTATGTGCCCTTTACTGAATCGAACCCTAGACCCTTCAGACTAAAGACCCGTACTCTCTAACCACTAAGCCAAACCAGCTATGGCAAGGCAGAACCATTTTTAAGCACTAAAACAAGGGGAAATTTTTTAATTTGGGGACCTAAATTAATTTTATTTAGAATTTAAATATTTTAATGGAGGCATATATGCACATTTTGTACTTCTACAATTATGTTAAATGCATTTAATAGAATATGTTTGCTACTTAGTATCCTTTACAGCAGGCTTTCAAGCTAGGGTTCATATGCTCCCTGAAATTTCAGGTGTAGTTTTGTATTTATGTGTGTGTGTTTCTGAAGAGAAGATCCAGATCCAAAGTATACATCATATTCTCTAAGGGTTTTGTGACCCACCAAAAGATTAAGAACCACTGTTGTACAGTTGCGAAAAATGAGGTTAGGGCATTAGTACAATTAGTATCTTTGAAAGAAAACAAATTTTTGATTGCCCTTTTGATGTTCTCATTTCCATAAGGTAGATGAACAGGTCTATAACCAGTTTAACAGGAAACTTGAAAGACACTGTTGTAAAATTCCAGTTGTTTTGCTATAACTGAACACACATACATATTCAAAGACACCCAACATCTGAAAATTTGTTTCAACAAGACTAACCCAACTGTAAGGCCATAAACCATTGAGTCAGAATGTCTAGTTTTACCCAAGGGGTATATCAGAGTACAGATACATCATCTGGCCCCTAAGAAGAGTATCCTAATATAGACAGGATTTAAAGAATAAAATATCATAACTAAGAAGTTAGTTTGCATATGAGTGTATTGTTTAATTCATATTTTTAGAGACATAGGAAAGTATTCTTATAGCTTTTCTGCTAAGTACTGTCAGTAGTTTCTCATAAGGGGAGATAAGTGTTTGGATATGGTTTAAAAGGCAAAAACTAAAAATATCAGACTAACTATATCAGAGAGCTTTAACACACCATTTTCAGAACCATCTAAATTGAGAAAGTCTATCATCTTGAACTTACTTTACTAACTATATAGTGAGAAAATTCTTTGAAAATAATCCATATTCTTTAATCTTTACTTTAAACCCCTTCTTCCTGCTTTCATACACTTGAACACTGCTTTTTTACTCCACTCAATGAACAAAATAGGATACCACTTGCATTTAGTAAACTTATTTGATTTCCCATCAGCATTATAAGTTAAATCTATAATCTGTTATGTTGGAAATAATGAATCTTCTTGGAATGGCTTCTCATCGTACCGTAGCATACGTCCCCTTTATATCTTTTAATGAAAACTAATTGTGTGTGTAGACAATATAAAAATTACTTGACTTATTAAAAAGAACTAGAGAAACTTCCAAGGAGATGCAAAACCAGGTGGGAATCAGTGTAACAGTGTTTATTTGCCAAGGATATACTGGAAAGAGACCTGTACTAGAAATTAGAAGTTTTTGGTTTCATCTGGGTTTTTGACTCCAACTACCTACAAGATCTGGAGCAAGGTAATGCACCTAAGACTGTTTCTTTATCTAAAAATCTGGGATAATGCTGCACATCCCAACTACTTGGCAAATAATGAGTCAAACAAGAAAACATGAAAGCACTCTGAAAAGTATCAATGCTATATAGCTGGTTTTAATGCTGCTTCTTCAGTTATGTAAGGAATTTAATTATAGAATACTTGAAATCATTTTTAGAAATATGGACTAAAGGCTTAAATGTTAGTAGATTCAAAACCAGAAAAATCCTAGAAGAAAACACTGGTGGTAAAAATCTTGGACATTACTCATAGCAATATTTTTCCTGATATATTGCCCCGGGCAAGGGAAAATAAAGAAAAAAGAAACCATCAACAAAATGAAAAGAAAACCCACTAAATGAGAAACATATTCGCCAATGATACATCTGATGGGGGGGGGGGAGGCATAATATCCAAAATTTACAAAGAATTTATAGAACTCAATACCAAGAAAACAAACAATCTGATTTAAAAAATGGGCAAAGAACCTGAATAGACACTTCTCCAAAGAGGACATACAGATGGCCAATAGACATATGAAAAGATGCTCAATGTCACTAACCATCAGAGAAATGCAAATTAAAATCACAATGAGATATCACCTCACACCTGTCAGAATCGCGATCATCAATAAATCAACAAATCACAGTTGCTGACGAGGATGTGGAGAAAAGAGAACCCACATGCACTGTTGGTGGGAATGCAGAAGATGAAGCCACCGTGGAAAACACTATGGAGTTTCCGCAATACATTAAAAATAGAACTACCTTATAACCCAGCGATTCCACTTTTGAGAATATATCCGAAGAAACCCAAAACATTAATTTGAAAGAACATATGCACCCCTATGTTTACTGAAGCATTATTTACAATAGTCAAGATGTGAAAGCAGCCCAAGTGTCCATCAGTAGATGAGTGGATAAAAAAATCTGTGGTACATTTACACAATGGAGTACTCGGCCATAAAAAAAGGGGGAAATCTTACTCTTTGCAATAGCATGGATAGGCTTAGAGAGTATTATGCCAAGTGAAATAAGCCAGTTAGAAAAAAACAAGTACCATATGATTTCACTCATATGTGGAATCTAATGAACAAAATTAACTAACAAAATAGAAACAGACTCATAGATAGAGAACAGATTGACAGCTATAAGGGGAAGGGGGTTGCAGGCTGGGTAAAAAGGTGAAGAGAGTAAGCAAAACAAACCCAAAAAACAAAAACAAAATCAACAAAACCTCATAGACACAGATGACAGCATGGTGATTACCAGAGGGAAGGGAAGGAGGGTGGGGGGAGATAGAAGAGGGTATAGTGGGGATAAATGGTGATGGAAGGAGACTTGACTGGGTAGTGAACACACTATACAATATACAGATGATGTATTATAGAATTGTATACCTGAAGCCTATATAATTTTATTAACCAATGACACCCCAATAAGTTCAATTAAAAAAAAAAAGAAAAATACAGATGTTGTACACAGGTACATCTCAATTGGCCTTTTTTCTGATAGTCTTACTGAAAATTCATCAGATAGTAGGCTTTATACATGTATTATAATGCAATCAACACTTTAGAGATGAGGAAACAGGCTTTCAAGAAAATGGCCAAGTCACATAGGTAGAAAGCAGCAGTACAGTTAAATACATATTTAAGGCTGTTTGAATAACCATTATTCTTGTTACTGCATTTATCTTTGTTAGATTATACAAATCATTTTTCTTTTGACAACTGTTTTGTTTAAAATAACTTTAAAATTTCCTCTAAGTGCTATAAGAATACAAGAAAGAAACCCAGCATTTTATGATCAGTTTATTCTCTTCATTTGAAAATGCCTTCCTTTACTTGAACATCTATCCAAAACCTAACCTCCCTTAAGTCCCAGTTTAAGAAATATTTTATAATGCCTCCAAGAAGTCTTTCCAGCTACTCCACACTCCACTTATTCCACTGTGGATATATTATGTATAAGCTATGTGGTACAGATTATTTGATTAAGATATATGTGAAACATGTATTACATGTAAGCAACTATAATGTGTGGAATTCAAAGCAATTTATGCACTTACAAATTCTTGAATAAAATAAAACATTTATAATAACAAAGAAATAATATAAAGTGGCATAAATAAGAGTAGGTAACTACTATGGGAGTTCAAAGCAGAGCCTTATCATTGAAGGTTGGGTGCTCAGGAAAAGACCTCACTGAGGCAGCAGAATTTAAATCTTGAAAGAAAGACATAAATTAGGAAAGGAGGGGCAATTTCAGGTAAAGTGATTTGAACAAAGGCATAGAAATAGGACTACACATGCAGTATTTAAGAAAAGCTGCTTAGAAGAGCTTGACAAGGTGGGAGTTGGGTGTATATGAACATAGAAAAAAAAGGTAGGAACCATTTTGTGGAGGTCCCTGAGTGTCAGGTAATAGAAAATTAAATACTAGATACAAGGTTAAATGCTTACAAATAAACGTCGTATCCTTTATTTCTTATGGTAGGTGCCACAGGCTAGAATTTTATTTATGAGCAAACCAAACTGGCTGAGTGATTGAGGATTCAATCCAGGTCTGTCCTATAAATAAAAGCCTAACCTCTCTTTTCTCTAAACCAGTGATTTTCAACTGGTGTGCTATAAGAATCTGTAAAACATGCAACACCTGACTATTTAGTCAGGGGCACTGACCTCTTTTCCCTTAATTATGAAATAAAAAAATGACAACAGCCAGCAAAAAAGCTGCCCAGTGTGAATGAATCAAAATTGTACCTTTTTTCTTTGTCAGACTGGCAAAAAATACAATATTTTTTGGTGTGCCGCAAAATTTTAGTAATCATGTTTGCCATGAGATGAAAAAGGTTGAAAATCACTGCTCAAAACCATACTTTCTCTCCCAAGGAGTCTGAACATCCAAATGGAGCAGGTGGTGAATAAAATTTGTCTGAAATTATCCAAATCCTTGTTTAGAGAGATCAAGCTGATAGTGGAATATAAATAACAGTGGAATATAAATAAATAGTTTTCTCATAGGCAACTTATGAACGTGAACTAGAATATATTTGACCTGTATATCCTAGAATGTCTAGGTGTACTGAAGAGCATGTAATGTTGTCTCCATGTTACTAAAGTAAAAACTGGTTTATTACCAGCTTATTAAAGATTTTGCCTGTATTTTATCCTCTATCTGAGGTAGCTATTTACTGAAAAGAGGTTTTTAACAAAATATTATTTCTAATTCAAATTCAATCTAATAAAACAATAGCTGCCTCCCATCCAATCCTCCTCATACCTAAAAATTTCCACCACTTACAGAATTATTGGAGAAATTGTGAAAAACTTCCGTGAAGATGTAAACTGTACTCCATAGTCCAGTTGTTCCCAATGAGTTAGGAGCCTTGCTTTACCCTGGTCAGGAGTTTCAAAAGGTGTCCCTTTTACAGCATGCAAAAATACATACATCCCCTGGAAAACAAACAAGGGAGTATATAATCAACATCAAATACAAAACTCGTATTTGTCAGTTAAGCATTAGGATAGTTCCAGACTATTTGTGACAAAGTCTATGATTTATTTTACAGCTCAAGTTTTAAGCTTTCGTATTATTGTGAAAGCTGTGGCCAGTTTCCTCATAGTACCATAAAACTTCCAGAGGCATACAGATATTATTTGGTAAAAACCAGTGAAAATTCAACCAATAGCAACCTTCATTCATCTTTTATTAAATTGAAAATAAACAAAAAGTAACATCAGGGTCACATCATTATGTTTAGATTTTTCTAACACTTTTCCTACTAGGAAATAGGGTTACCTTTTCCCCAATGTGTAGGAAAAGTTTAGTGTCATATTAGTAAATCTGATAATATTTATAGAATATAAAAAATACAAGTTAGTAAATAATAATAATAAAATAAAATCTCTGTATTGGGAAAAATGGCTTTGAAAATATTTAATTAGGATTGTCTTTGTCTCAATAGTTCTCTTCCAAAGCAACAAAGATGTAACAGGCATAATATTTAATTCAATTTGCTTTTAAAGTTACAACTGTACCTCAACGGTGTCTGTTTTGAAGTTAGTTTTTAAAAATTAAAAAAAAAAAAAAATTACTAAAAGCCAATCTGTTCAGTGATATGTTTAAACATCTAAGTTTGTGGTTAATTAGGGAAAAAACAATGTATACTAGATTTGTTTTCCTTGAGATTATGATACTATTTAGATTGATAGGTAATGCTTTATTGCAGGATAAATGTCTGAGAAACTGTTAACAATAAAACCTAAATATTATCATGAAACAGTTTTCCCACTAGAACTCATGATGTGATGCCATTTTTTCTACTTCTACTTTTAACAAATATATGGGGGGAAAACAAAAATTAGTGATTTGAAATTTTACATTATTAGTAGAGGTTGGGAGCCCTTATTTTCAAAGCTTAGTCTATCTACTTCTTTATTCCATTAGGCAACTCAAAAGTTGTTTAGCTGCAATAGCAGCTAAGCTATACATTAATAGACTCATGTTCACTTGGATTTAACTCAATATACATTTAATAAGTGGTTTAAATGTATGGGACACAGGACATGCATGCATATATGGAATTGAAGAAGACAAGCAGCCTTAAAAATGTCAATCTTCTAAGATAAGGATGAGGAACCTTTTTTCTGACGAGGGCCATTTGGATATTTGTAACATCATTTGAGAGCCACACAAAATTATCAGCTTAAAAATTAGCTATGAAATAAGTGCCTATATTTTTTGAATTTTGAGACCAGCCTGCAGTTGCCTTGGCAGGGTCAGACCAAATGATTTCGTGGGCAGTATATGACCTGAGGGCCGGACGTTCCCCACCTGCTCTAAGAGATGGTAAGGGGGAAAAAGATGCGTAAACTACTAGAATGTAGGACAGCAATTGTACAATCATGGTACTCAGAAAATGCAGAGGAGGAAAAGGTTACTTGCTGCTGAGGCAAAAGCCTTGATGCTACCTTGTGAAGTATCTCATTCTTGAACGTCCAGCTCAAATGACAACTCTTTAGTGAAGCCCTCCTCACTAGTAATAACTTCCTATCTACATGGTTGAATTTTATTAATACTTTTATTATAGCACAATACATATACTGTGATGGAGCTGTTTACATGTTTGCTTTCCCATTAGCCTGAATACCTCAGGAACAAGGGCCTGCATACAGCAAGTATTAAATATTAAGTCAAGGGATGTTTGTTCTGTAAGCATAAGGAAAAACATTTTCACATGGAAACTATGTGAACTATTTTAAAGGAAACTATGAAACAGAAATTTTAAGCTTTCAAAGTCCCAGGAATATGTGGCCCAAAAAAGTTGAGTCTACTCTAGATCATGTAATGTGTTAGAATTATCAAAGAAACAACAATCCTGGTTCTAGAATATATGTAATATAGTATTTAGAATATATGTAATATTCAGTTTATTTTATATATCCTTTTTAATGAAAAGGAATAAAATTTTATCTGGCCATATATCTTCTACTCCATTATTTTTAATAGTTTTTCTATGAAATTTTAGTGATGATGATTTATACCCACATCAAAAGAATTAGGAAAAAATGTAACTCATTGTTAGCCCTTCACAAATATTTACTGACACAAAATGCGAAGAATTCTCATTCACCTTAAAAGCTAGGCAAAAAATTTGGCAAAGTGTTAATACCTCTACGGTGATCTGTAGCACTGAAGAAAAACAATCACTACAGGTTTCCACTGTGATTTCAGAAACGCAAAGACTATTTTTTCTAATCAGGGATACCAATTAGGTCTCCTTTTCTATATTTAAAAGCATTCAGCATGTATTTCACACTTTTAATTGGTTTAATGTAGGCTATCTTCAAAAGAAACTTAAATTTGGAGTCATATAATTGCTACAGCTATATCTGGTTAGTTAGGTTTTTAGTGTGGTGAACTGGTAAGTCAGCAGTTTGCTTCTCTATATGTTGTCAACTTCCCATCCTTTTCCATTGCCACGTACTGTGCTTCAATCTCAGTCAACCAGACTGAAAACATGAGGGGGTGAGATGACTTCTAAAGTATATTTAATACAAATGTCATTGGAGAAGGAAAAATTACATAATACAGATTAACTTATTCAGCAAACATTCAAATAGGTATTTGGAGATAGCCCGGCCGATGTAGCTCAGCAGTTGAGCATCAGTCTAAGATTCAGGAGACAGCAGTTCGATTCCCAGTCAGGGCACATAGAAGGGTTACGGGATTATCCACCGTAGGGACTGTGCAGGAGGCAGCCAATCAATGACTCTCATCATTGATGTTTCTCTCTCTCCCCCCTTCCTCTCTCTCCCTCCCTCCAAATTCAATAAAGACTTAAAAAAAAAAAAAAAAGATAAATTGCTAATTATAAAACTATCATAAATACAAGAAAGCAGCATGAAAGTTTTGTAGCTTCCTAGAGGAGGTGATACTTGAGTAGAGTTTTCCTGAACAAGCAGAAATCAGGCAGAGCAGGAAGAAGGTAGGGGTATTAAAATAGAAGAGCTTAAGTCAAAGCAAAAAAGTGAGACCAAGACGATTTGCATTATCGTTAGTACATAGCTTGTGTTTGGAGATGGGCTGAGATAAAATTGAGTTCCCTTCCTTTCCTCCACAGTTATCAACTGGTTTTGTATCTCACACAAGAAACTGAGCATTTTACTGTGAGTGTAACAGGGAACAATGAAGGATTTAAATAGTGTGACTTGAGCAGACATGCATTTTTAAACTATTGCTCTACCAACCAGGAATGGAAGAGAGCTCAGGAGTATCAAGGAAACCACTTATCTATTGCAGTAATTTTCAGCCTTTTTCATCTCATGGCACACAAACTAATTACTAAAATTCTGCAGCACACCAAAAAATATACTTTTTGCCAATCTGACAAAAAAAAATAAGTATAATTTTGATTCATTCACACTGGACAGCTATTGTTGTTAGCTGTTGTCATTTACTTGACAATGTAAGGGAAAAGGTCAGTGCCCTCGACTTAATAGTCAGGTATTGCATGTTTTAAAAATTCTTGCAACTCACTGGTTGAAATTGCTGATCTTTTGGAATAAATGACAAAAAAATAAGTGCATGAATTACAGCAATGCCAGTGGGGATTAAGTTGAGACAGTAAACAGAATAGACAGGTATTTGACTAAATGAATAAGGAATATATAGGAAAAGGAGTTATCTGCTAGTTTGCGTGGACGGCCCTGATTTACAACTATTCTTTTGGAGTAGTTATTAGTATAGCTCTTTTTACACTGAATACAATCTCAGTTTGAATGATACATTATATTAATCACTTTTCCTCTGACATTCAGCTATCTGGCTTGGCTTACTGGAAAGACGATGGTGCCTTTAGATTAGGAACAAAGTCAGAGGAATTGATTGTGGGTGGTAAGGAATAGATGAGGAATGGGTTCAATTTGAACTTGTTTGGTTTAAGGTGCAAGGTGATCTAGCAATATTAATTTGGGCATCATTCTTCTACGGGTAGAAACTGAAAATATGGAAAGATGAAGTAACTTGGAATATATAGCATAAGAAGAGATGAAGAAAAGAACCTTGGAAAGAGAGGGCAGGAAGTGCAAGAGGAAACAGAAAACATCAGAAATATATATAGGAAAAAGCAGTATCATGAAAGCCAAAGGAAAATAATTCCAATAAAAAGGATCGGATTAACAAGAAATATTTCAGAGAAGTTACTATTTAAAAACAGTTTTACCCTACCAAAGTCTATCGCTGAAAACGGACTAAAAGGACATTGCCATATATCTACCACATCACCCTTGTCCTCTCCAGTCAACTTTAAATACTCTCCAGAAGAAATTAAAAAAATATTAATTAAAAAAAATCTATTTCTACATTTTTCTGTCTTAATTCTAAGTTCTTAACTTTTTGAACATGTTTAAACAAACAGTTAATTTGAATTCAATTAAAAGTCTCAATTAACTGGATTTCTCTTCTTTCACTCTACTTTAACAAACTGTTAAAAAAATAAATAAACCCGACAGTGACTTTTCTTTAACAGGCAATTTCTAAGGTTGCATAATATGGTCAGCAGAGTTGATCAAACCTCTGATACTTTGCAGAGCTGTCATATAATACAGAAAAGTGATAAGTCAACATGAAGAAGCTAAGGCACCATAAGATCCTGAATCATGTAAAATATAATTAAGCTCAAAATTTCTATACAGAAGTAGGAAAGCATATAATTTAGAAAGACTTAACAAGGACTGAAACCAAAGATGTTCATTAGAGTCCAAGAAACAAAATTACTTCTTCTGAAGTATTCTGGTTAATCAATATAATGTAGTAGCCTGAACTATAGTGTATTTGAAATTTTTGCTAAAATGACCTATTTTCTAGATTCTAGAAAACCAATAGAAGGAAAAAAAGTCTTACTTAGAAAAAGGGCCCAATGTTTAAATATAAAGTTTGATAAAATATATAATCCCATTTCAGACTTAAATTCTTCAAAATTGTCATAAATACTAAAAATTACTCAATTTTACACTTTAAATAAGTGAATGTAAAATGTGAATTATAGCTCATAAAATTGTTTAAAAAACCTAAGTCATGTGTTTTTCTTTATAAGAAACTTTAAGCTTTTTAAAAAATTGTGTTTAAATACACTTACCATAAAATGTACCATATTAACCATTTTTTAAGTGCACAGTTGAGTGATATACATTCACACTGTTACGCAACCATCACCACCATCCATCTCCAGAACTCTTTGCATCTTGTAAAACTGAAACTGTACCCATTAAACAGTAACTCCCCATCCATTCTCCCCTAGTCCCTGATGATTAAAACTTAAGATTTCAAGTGTTTAGTATAAGTGAAATTCTTACCAAATTATGTATAACATTTGTTAAGGTCCAAGCAACAGGAACACTGAAGAAGGGAATACTGAGTAAGACTATGTGAAGCAAGCCAACTCCCAATGCATATGTCAGCCACATACCCCGGCTATTCATTACCCGGGTATTTGGATTCACCTCACTGTGGGCAACTCCAACATTCATGTTTGCTCTGTAGGAAAGCAACGAAATGAATCAACACCGACATAACTGGAAACCTAACTACTCCTAATTCTGCATGATAAAATAAGTGTTAACTAGGGTTATTTTTTCCTAGTTGTTCTGAAATAGAACACACCCTCCAAAATATGCTACTTGCAGGGATGCTGATAAAGGCAGTGAAGAATTCTTAATATCTGACTTTCTGGTAAGACAAACAAGCCTTGTTTTTATGGTTCTCATTGAAAAAATAAAGTTTAAATCCCTTTCCTAAAACTTGTCTTCTGGCATGACGGTTTTACTAAATGAAATAATGGGCAGGAAAACTCAAACTGAAAGAGAAAATCTACATTTTCTTATATCACGAGAGAAAAGTGAAAACTCAGGAGCTAAATTTATCAACAGAATAAATATAATGAAAGCAAAGCTGACCCAGCCAGTCTTGTTGTAAGTAGCCAGACTCATATCTAATGTAAAAAAGAGTGGTCAGAGTTCAAATCACTCCTTTTGAATACTGAACCTGGAAGGAACACAAGGTAGTGGAAAATTTACATGGCCAAGGGATAAGGTTTGTTTCTCAATCTCGTGACACAATTAGGTCAAAACAACATTCTTTCTTCTGAATATTTTAACTCTAGTCAACTCAGCTTTTTTCCTTCTTTTTTAGGTTTTTTCTTTTTCCTTTTGAGTTCAAGCTGAACACCAAAGGAAGAACTGATAATAGTTCCAAGTTATTTTAATGATGATGATTGCGTGGGTCTAAGAATCCCTTAAACAAAATAAAACTGTTCTGAAGAATGCCTATCATCCCGGTAAAAACCGACCAGTGAGATTGGAGGGGAAAAACAGAGTCAGATTCTATTTCGAAAAGCTCTGATTTAAAAATATATAAACCCTTTCTATTACAGAGTTTGCACTGAGTGAGGAATTTCTCATAACCCCATCCAACAAGTGTTTCCATAGTACAATGTCCCCTCCCCCCTAAAATCTATGGAAGAACCCAAGGCATCAAGGCTTGCAGCGAGGACAATTGGTTACACTAAAACGAAGCGAAAGTCTCAAATTTACATGTGCAAATATTGTTTCTAATCTAAACACCCACCACGTATCATACATTATTTTAATATGTTGTTATACTCAAAACACACCACCACTCAAGATCACTTTCCCACTTCCCATATGGGGAAAAAATGCTCGAAAGACACTTAAAATTGACATCTGAGCTGGAAGGCAAAGGTGGTGTGATACTGACCCTACCCTCAGTTCAGTAAACCTTCCCGGGGAGTCTGCCGACACCCCGGCAGACAAAGCCTCTCTGCTCAGACCCCGAGGGCGCCGTAAGGGAGGAGGGGAGGGGTCCCTGGCCGGCCAGCCCCACCCGCTGCCTCCCCTGACGCCGGAGCCCGGGGAGTGGAAGCTGAGCAGAAGCCGCCGCTGCTACCCCCGCAGCTCCTCCCCGCCCGCCTCTCCTCCTCGGCGCCGCACGTCCGTCAGGGCCGAGGCACGAGACAAACATTTGGGGTGCAAGCCCCCGGGGCCACCTGGCCCGCACCGCGCGGAAGCGGCCAGAACCCATTCTTCTCCCTGAGGCCGACTGCGGCCCGCCAGCAGCCCCTTACCACCGCAAGCAGCAGCACGCCGCGGCGGCCGTTCGTGCCCACTCACCCACCGCCACAGTCGGGGCGGCCGGCTCAGCCCAGGACCAGCTCCGCTGCGACTCTCGCTTCTCTCGGTTGAACGCCAGTGGTCAGCCCCAAAGCAGCGCAACTGAGCTTGCGGAAGCGTGCCGAGCCGAACGCGCTGCCAGCGGATTGGCTGCGTGCAGTGCCAATCCCACGCTCCCCAGGCGGGGCGGGACTAAGTGCTCCGTCGCTGCGCGCGCGCCGAGGGCTACTCAGGCGTCCGCGAGGCCGGCCCTGGGCTGCGGGCGGGACGCTGCCTGGTCGGCTAGTGGATGGTAATTGCCCACGTCGCGCGAGCAAGAAGGTAGTGTCGTGTGGCTAATGGCATTCATGCTTCCGTTCTCGTAGGCTCGGGGCCCCCTAGTCCTCGTCGGTGTGCGGGCGCCGCTGGCCTCTGTGGAGCCCCTCCCCCCACTAGGGGGCGGGAAGCGGAGGGCGCGGGGCCGGCGGGCGCGCCCACGTGGAGCGCGGCCTTGAGCCGGTCTAGGCTCTGCTGCTTCGTCGTCGGCGTTGCTGTTTCTTGACCAAATCGTGTTTAGAGCTTTGTTACAGCCGGTTCCCCAGGACCTTCTGGGTGCTGTTTGCCAGGCATCAACTCCCACCCCTGACAGCCATAACTCAGCTCGTCTTGTGAGTGTGGTGTGTGGTAATACTGTATGTTGTGGCATCATAACAAGCAGTGCGAGCAAACTTTTCAGTTAACAGTTCTTACTGGTGGCATTCTGGGTGTCTCCACATGCTCACGTCAGACATCTGTATGACATGCTGAGGAAATGTGGATACCAAAAATTGATTTTATTTGAGAACCGAGAGGAAAAAAATCAAGAGTATCTGGAGTCATTTGAAATTGAATTACATTATTTGGCAGTATGCAAAGTTTGATTTGTACTGCTTAAATAGCTTTCAACAACATTTCAAAATTGGTGTAAGAGAATGTTGACTATATTTTGCATTTCTATTGGCTCTGTGAAACAGTTGTGTTAGATTTTTTTTTTTTAATAAATTATTTCATTGTATTGTCTGATTTCTGCTTCTTTTCTAGGTATACCATTGTCCTTAATGATTTCCCCAGCCATCAGCACTCTTTCAGCAGTGTTCAGTTTCCCTCTCAGCAGATATGGAAGACTGAGTCCTGACATTCTCAGATATTCTGTGCTGTAACTTGTAAGCCTAATATCAAGCCTTACACTTTTCAAAAGATGTCATTTGTTGCACATACAGTAGAAGGCTTGCTCTGTTCCAGAGGTTATGCCAGGGATATGAGACTCATAAAAAACCTCTGTCCTCAGAGAACTCTTGAGCCAGAAGGAAGGGACAGAAAAATAAGTTAGAGTAACCTGTGATGAGTTTGGGGTTAGAAATAAGGAAAAGGTGCTGTAGAAATACAGAGGAAGGAATGCTTAATCTCTTGGGGGTGGGGTTGGAGCTGGTAAGAAAGTCTTCCTTGCGGAGATGACACTCGAACTACTTCCGGAAGGATGGTTAGAAGTCATCTGTAGGGAAAGGGAACCTTGTGAGAGACAAGTTGTATAGTATGACTGTTCTGTAGCCTTGGAGAATAGTAGGATGAGATTAGGAAGATAGAGGTCCAGTTGTTAAGGAGTTTGGGCTTTACCTGATTAGTAGTTGGAAGTCTTTATAAAATTTTAAGTAGGGTAGCAACATGATGAAATTTAAGTTACAGACAGAACCCTATAGGTGGTCGAGATTCCAGGCAAAATATCTGTTAGGTGGTTATTGCAAAGTACAAGGGAGAAATTTTGAGGGGCTGAACAGAGGCAGTAGCTATAGGTATAGAAAGGAGAAGACTAGTTTGAGAAATGTTTAAGTAGTAGGGTAGATAGGATTTGGTGGCAGGATATAGAAAGAATTTCTAGGATGACTTTAAAGTTTCTAATTTTGCCTTGTGAAATGTGCATGGCCTTTGGAGTCAAACCAAGGTGTGCAGGTGTGCATCTGTCACTAGCCGTGTGATCTTAAACAAGTTATTGCTCTTTTATGTCTAATTTGTGATAGAGAAATGATAAACATAAGGTTCTGAGGATTAAATAGGATTATATATATATATATATATATATATATATATATGTACAGTTGCTTGTTCTAGCTATTTTTATTATCAAAAAGAAATACAGGAAGAAGGTTAATTAGAGAAAGATTCTGAGATCAGTTTGGGACATGTTAAGGTTAGGATGTCTCCAAGTCATATAAATGATGATAGTTAGAAGGTACTTAGAAATAAGGCCCTGCCCTGGAGTTCAAAAAAGTCTGGTTAGGAGATACAGGTGAGATAAGGGACAGTATGGAGGCCAATGAAAATAGAGTATATAAAGGAAGTGAGTTAAGGCAGCAGTAACTTGCTGGGAAGGAAGACCGTGTTCCTAATGTTTACATTGGCATCAGGAAGGCACTGATAAGATTATTTTTCATCACCCTTCATTAGTATTAATGAAGTGCTTGCCATGATTAAAGTACTCGGATTATTCTGTTGCATCCAGAAATATGTAATTCCCTGCATTCAAAAGTTGTATATGTCAGGACAGGGGAGTGATGAACCTCCAGTGAGTGATGCAAGCCAAGTTTTTTAGGAATGTAGTGGGAGTGAAGGATCTTTCCCATTGGGTGATCAGAAAGGGTCATGTTACAAATCTTCCTGGAACTGGGTCTATAATAACAGGATTGCATTAGGAGGAAGTGGAGGTGCAAATGAGGTGGGAAGATTAAGATCTTTGACCTTGATCACTAAGATCAATGTGTTGTTAAGAAAAATAGCAAAGTTTAGTGCAAGGGAAGGAGAGGGAGAACCTAAGTTCTGTTTTAGAAATACTTATTTTTAAGTGGCAGTGACACTGATTTTTAAAAATGCATGTGTTGGGAAGAGAGAGATCTGTGTTGGGGGTATATATTTAGATATCCTGTAACTGAGGCTTTGGGTTTTAAGATATCTTAGAGGAGAGAGGGATTTGGATATACTCATATTTCTGGGAGGAGAGTGAAGAAAACATGAAGAGATCAAAGAAGTACAGATGGAAAGATCCTTGAGAATTAAGGAGTATCATCAAAGTTGTGCTTTGGGAAATCATTGATGAACTCGAAGAGAAAACCCTAACAGTGGATATGGTATAAGCCATTTTGCAAGGCTTTTAGAAGTGAGTTGGTGATAGGGAATTGGTAACAGTGAATATAGGTTACTTATTCAAATTTTGGCTTCCTAAAGAAAGAAAGAAGATAATTATTGGAGTAAAAGGGTTGAGGGAAGAATTTTTGTTTGTTTTTGCTTTCAAAGCCAGATTCCTGTGGGGAGGCTGGATAAGGAAACTAGGTGTAAGTGTTAGCTTAGGAGGAAGAGACATTGACCCAAGACTGAGGAAAGAAGAGTATGGATAGAGATGCAGACGTTTAAGAAACCAGGAGACACAGTGGGGTGGAGGAGTTAAGGTGTGTGTGAAGATAGAGTTTATGCTATGGCTGCCTTGATCTCAGTAAACTAGAGGAATGAGGAAGATTGGGATAAAATTAGGGAGGGGTAGAGAATAGAAGATTTTGAAAAGGGATTGTAGAGAATGAGACAAATGATGAGATCAATGAAGAGATTGCCCAGAAAGAGTAAAGGTTGAGGTAGGGCTAGGTTTATACCCCAAAGCTTGATTGATCAGTATTTTTCTTAGATCCTTGAGATTCTCAAACTAAGGTAGACACCTTGAACACAAAGCTTAACTCGATGCCTAGCCCCTTTGGGGTTAGGCATTAGAAATTGATTTAGTAGATTGGAGAAACTCAATTTATTTCAAGTATTCTGGGACCTTTTAGCATATATATGCCAAATACTATAAGTATCTTGTTTGCTTCTTACCACAATCATATGATAATCATTATCTCCATTTTGTAGATTAGATGACTTTTAGACTTTAATTTCCTCTGCATTATATAGCTATTAGTGTAAAGACTAGGATAGAACCAAAAGCAGTGTGATTTTAGAACCTGCTCTTTTAACTACCCAGCACTGTCCAATAGAACTATAATGTAAGCTACACATATAATTTTAAATTTTCTAGTAGGCACATTAAAAAATTTTAAAAAATAAAGTTAATTTTAATGTTTTATGTAATTCAGTATATCCAGAATATAATTTTATCCTGGAATCAGTGTAAAGAATAATCAGATTTTATATTTTTTCAATACTGATTTTGAAGTCCAGAGTGTGTGAACACATCTCAATTGGAGTAGTCACATTTCAAGTGCTCATGTGGCTAGTGGCTACCATATTAGTGCAGCTCTATACCCTAAAACCTGAGGCCAGTTTGAAGCTTGGGGATAGTGCAGAGGGTGCCTTATGCTTGTGACAGCATTAATTTGTATGAATGTTACGGTAATGAAGCAGCTTGACTGTCCACTGTGTTCCTGATTTTTTGGGAAAGCCTTCCAATCCTTGAGAGCCACAGAAAAACCTGTGAGAGGTAGTTGTTTACAGCTATTTGCCTTAAAACTGGGGATCCATCAAGTATATAATTAGAAGTTAATTGTTAGAATTAAAAAAGAATTCCTAGCATTTTTTTACATAATCAACTGTCATCATCATAATCATGTACATTTTATACGGCCTTATCAATTACGGAACATTTTATATATGCTTTCTTACTTGTTCCTTACAACAGACCAATGAGGTATTATCTCCACTTAATACAGGTGATGAATTGATTTTACAGAAGGATTTAAGTGATTTGCTTCTGTTTACGTGTAATAAAGATGAACCCCCAAACCTCTATTTTGTTGTTGTTGTTGTTAATCCTCACCAGAGGATATTTTTTCCACTGATTTTTTTTAGAGCGGAAGGGAGGGAAAAAGAGGGAGAGACATTGATGTGAGAGAGAGACATCGATTGGTTGCCTCAGGCACCCTCCCTGACCAGGCTGGGGATGGAGCCTGAAACCGAGGTATGTGCCCTTGACCATAATCAAGCCCAAGACCCTTCAGTCGTCAGACTGATGATCTAATCACTGAGCCAGACCTGCTAGGGCCAAAACCTGTATTTTTAAAACTCTGATCTGGTATTATTTTCCTGCTGTGCTAATCAGCTTTGCCTTGTACACCACTCTCTTCCCAGAAATATATCCTCTAAAATCCTATATAATTATGGTGGCTATACTGCATTTCTTGCTCAGTTACTGACTCTTACTTTATGTGACTCTGCTTGTCTATGTTGCCTGAGAATCCTAAGAGTACATCATTTTGTTTTGTTTGCTTATTTTTGGTGTTGCTGTTTTGTTTGGACCTAGATTCCATAGGATCAACTCATTATGTGAACACGTAACTAGTCATGGTAAATTAAGAATGTACCTAGTTCCCCCCTCAAGTTTTTTGTCAAAGAAAATCTTGACTCTAGAGGAATTGTATGTTGTCAAGCTGGTGTTTATTTTCCTGAAATCTTTGCTGAAATTAGGCATTAAGACAAATGCAAACCCAACTCCCTGCATATTTTATGTGTGGGATTTTCGTGAGATTTTTTGTCCTTTGTTTGAAAGAGTTTCATAGCTAAAACAATTACTGGCAGAGAGATTTTGGATGTACAGTTTGGATTGGCATGTAAAGGACCTGGAATTCCAGCACAGAGATTTGAGCTTTATCTTATTTTGACTTTGGGGAGCCACATGATTTGAATGCTTCAGGCAGAGTAGTGTAGACGGTAGTTTCCTGATATGTCTGGGATCTGACTAGTTCAGATTAACAGTAATTCTAGGGTCTGGAGATCCTAACTCCAAAAGAGCTCAATAATTGTAAAAGACATTGTAACTTATCAAAACATATGGATGACTAATGATGTTTCAGTGAAACTGACATCTGTATCCAAAGGTGACAGTATCACCTGGTCATTCCTAATCAGGCAGATCACTGACACACTCAATTGTGCTTATCCTTCAGTTATTACCATAACATGATATACTAACTAATTTCTCTGTGCCTTAGTCTTATAAAACGGAGATGATAATGGCATATATTTCAGAGAGTATTTTTAAGAAATAAATGATTTAGGCCTGGCCAGGCGTGGCTCAGCGGTTGAGCGTTGACCTAGGATCCAGGCGATTGGGGTTCGATTCCCGGTCAGGGCACATGGCCGGGTTGCAGGCTCAATCAATGGCTCTCTCATCATTGATGTTTCTCTCTCTCTCTCTCTCTCTCTCTCTCTCTCCCTCTCCCTCCCCCCCCCTCCTTTCCTCTCTCCGAAATCAATAAAGATATATTTAAAAAAATAAATAAATAAATGATTTAATAATGTATGTGCTTACAATAGAGCCTGGCTTACAGCGAGTCTCCATAAATATGAGCTGCTATTATTATTATTGATGTTGCCATTAGTTCTATTGGGAATGTTTAACAGTTTTTATTTTTACAACTTACATTTTTATCTTCTAGCTACTCTGCTAAAAGATAGAATGAAACAGTTACCTGCAGCAACAGTTCGCCTCCTTTCAAGTTCCCAGATAATCACTTCAGTGGTCAGTGTTGTAAAAGAGCTCATTGAAAACTCCTTGGATGCAGGTGCCACAAGCATAGATGTTAAACTGGTGAGTGTCCCTGAGAAGCCAAATACCTTTAAAGCAAAAAAGGGCTGGACAGATAATTCCTCCTTACAACTATTACCTTTCTTTTCTTTATATGTACCAGTAAATTATTCAGAGGACATTGGACCCTTTGTCTTATTTAAGAGTAAATTTTTTTATTTTTTTTTGAAATATATCTTTATGATTTCAGAGAGAGGAGAGGAGAGGGAGGGAGAGAGAGAGATACAAACATCAATGATGAGAGAGTCATCAATCGGCTGCCTCCTGCACGCCCCCAACTGGGGATCGAGCCCCCAACCTGGGCATGAACCCTGATCGCCTGGATCCTAGGTCAACGCTCAACCGCTGAGCCACGCCCGGCGGGCAAGAGTAAATTCTTAAATTTTGATTTAAATCAACATTAGTAACACTAAAGGAAATTATAAAAGAAAACTTCTTGGACATTTTCTGTATTCCCTTTAGTCTGATTCTAATACAATTGATAGTAATTAAATAGGGTTAGATAATTATATCTGACATATTTCACTTAAGAATCTTAGGCAGACAGATATCTTGTTCTTAAAGTTCTCTGTAAAAAAAAACCAGTTTTTAAAAATCATGTTATATACCCAACAGGGGTCCTCTTAGAAAAAGAAATGAAAGTGCACATTTTTAACTGGATATATATTTTAGTCCCTTGAATTTGTCAGTTTCTTTTTGTCTGCTTTGTAGAGTTTTAAAATAAACAACTGTACTGCTATACATAATAAGGGCTGTTTCATTTTGGTTTCATACAATAATAACTATCCTAGCTGGGAATGTTTTCCTAATTAGTTAAACAGGCTGATATTTTTTAAATGGATCTTTGTGTTCTGTTTCTCAGATGACTAGAGTTCTTACTTATATTGAAAGATTTGCATTTCTTTAGTTAATGATTTTTTTTAATAAAAAGCAGACCAGCTATTCCCAGAATAATTTAATTTTAGATTGGAAAGAGATAAGGAACTAAATCTTGTGTGTCTCCCCCCAATACCTTGTATATCTATTTTATCTAAAAAGTACTGACATAAATAGTATTAAAAAGTTTTAGATTATTAAAAAGATGTGGTATTATTTTAAATAGTAGAGTCATTGTAATTGTAAGAAGATTTTTTTCCCTTTAAAACTTGCGTCTTTGGCCATACACATAAAACTTTGTGAAGTCAAGTTTATGATAGACGTTTAGTACCAAATTTAGAATATGGTATTCAGAGAAAGTGTGATCACTATAGGAATTTAGATTTTTTTGTTATGTATGCATATTTTTAGTATTAGATAACAAAAACTAAGCTATGAATTGAGGGTTTTTTCCTTGACTTTTCAAGTTAAAAACTCACTGAGATTGCCCAGTTAGGTGTATTTTCTCAGCAGTTTCCTGTTAGCTTACTATGCAGAAAGAAATTTAAAGCTATGATGTAAATATTTAAATTTCTTATTGAAACAGTAAGTAGTTCAAGGAGAAAGTATTAAAAATCAGGTTGGCCCAGCTGGGCGTGGCTTAGCGGTTGAGCGTTGACCTAGGATCCAGGCAATCCGGGTTCGATTCCCGGTCAGGGCACATGCCCGGGTTGTGGGCTGCAGCCGATCAGTGACTCATCATTGATGTTTCTATCTCTCTATCCCTCTCCTTTCCTCTCTCTGAAATCAATAAAGATATATTAAAAAAAAAAAAAAAAATCAGGTTGAAGAAAGATACTTGCTAGACTCTTGGTGGGTACTGTTTTTGATGGTTATGGTGGTGGTTTATTTGAGAGATTATATATACATAGGTATTTATAATTTAGAAGAACTTTTTTTAGTCAATTTAAACAAATTTAAACATAAATACCTATGCTACTGAGACAAAGGGAACTTTAAATATCAGACTGATTTTTCTTATTTTACAGTTGAATCTAAGTCCTGGGAAAATGAGGAACTTGCCTATTGTACCATAACTAGGAGTTAGTAGACTTAAGAAATTAAACTCTTACTTCCTTAAGATTAGGTTTCCATAAAAGATAAATGACAGAGTTATCTCACTTGTGTTTCTGTTTCTAAATGTTGTAGCAGTTTAATGTACCTATATGCTAAAAGTATTTTTTAACTTTGTGTAGGAGAATTATGGGTTTGATAAAATTGAAGTGCGAGACAATGGTGAAGGTATCAAGGCCAGTGATGCACCTGTAATGGCAATGAAGTACTACACCTCAAAAATAAATAGTCATGAAGATCTTGAAAATTTGACAACTTACGGTTTTCGTGGAGAAGCCTTGGGATCAATTTGTTGTGTAGCTGAGGTAAGGTAATTTATACTGACTATTTTAGTGATTTTATAGTCACAGAATATTAAAATTAAGAAAAGACTAAGTCAATAGTATTTGGGAAAAAGTATGTTTCTTGTGGTGAATATACATAACATAGAACTTGGCATTTTAACCATTTTTAAATTAGATTTATTGGGTCAACATCAGGTGTACAATTTTATAACAGGACATCTCTGTGTATGCTTTTGTATGCTTACCACTTAAAGTCTAGTCTCCTTCCATTGCCATTTTAACCATTTTTAAGTGTACAATTGAGTGGCATTAATTACATTCACATTATGTGCAGCCATCACCACCATCCATCTCCAAAACTTTTTCGTCATCTCAAACTGAAACTCTGCACCCATTAAACAATAAATCCTCATTCTCCTTTTGGCCCATTCCCCGATAGCCACTATTTTGCTTTCTCTCTCTATGAATCAACTATTCTAGGTACCTCACAAAAATGGACTCATACAATATTTGTCCTTTTGTGTCTAGCTCATTTCACTTAGTTTGTGTCAGAGTTTGCACATGTAATGTGTATCAGAATTTCATCACTTCTTAAAGCTAAATAATAGTTCATTGTATGTTTAAACCATGCTCTTTGTTTGTTTATTTTTTTTACCATGTTTTGTTTATCTCTTCATCTGTTGATGGACATTTGTGTTGTTTTCACCTTTCAGCTACTATTGTGAAAAATACTGCTATGAATATTGGTGAACTATCTGCTCGCATCCCTGCTTTCACTTCTTTTGGGTATATACCCAGAAGTGGAACTGCTGGGTCATATGGTAGTTCTGTTTAATTTTTTGAGGAACAGCAAAGTATGTGTTGCAGTGTTTCTAATTTAGAAGAGGAAAAAGTGTTTTAATGACCCATTGGCCCACTGGAAAAAATGTATTCAATAAAATAAAATGGATATCTTAACTATAAGCACTTTTCAGAGCCTTAACTATATTAAAGCGTATCGTGAATCTCTAAGGTTGGTGATTTTTAGTAGGTGCATTTCCTTGCCATCTACTTGGCTATGAAACCCTTTCATTGAGAAACATAGAAATTCCACTCTATGTAGTCAATACAGATAATTAGATTGTGCCCTAGAGATGTGAATTGAGTTGGCCTAAACTTCTAGTAGTTAGAGGCAGTTTGGATCTTAGAATTTTGCTCTCCTGACTGATGGCTAGGTGCTTTCAATGTTTATAAATCCAGTTCACTGCCTGACTCACTTCATTGTCTAGTACACATTATTCCTCATGGCCTCTGCGATAGATTACACAACTATTTTGTGGCAAAGCTCATCTAGAACCTTGTTCTCTTAATTTGCATGTATCTCAGTTATGTTTTATCACATTGTTCTTTGTGCTGTACTGTTTGTCTATGTGTGTTAGGTTCTGTTTTTTAGAGTGATGGTAAATGTGTGCTAGTGAGGGACCTGGTAATTGTGAGGATCTTTTTAGCTATCTAAATTTGCCCAGTGGCAGTGTAAACCTTCATTTGTGCTTAGGCTAGCAGACCCTATTTAGGTGAGAATGCTCAGATGCAATAAAATGATAGGATTTTAATACCTAATTATCCAGGAAAATGTCATGGACAGAAGATACTGTTTCTATCTCCTCATTTGGTCTCTGGACATCTATTTAGTAGCCTAGTCTCCCCAGCAGTGATGTATTCTCCAGGCTTATCGTGGTCTTCACTCTGCCCTTCTGCCTTTAGAGTATTGTCGTAGAGTAGGTTTTCTCCATTTTTGTGGATAGGGTTCCAGCTAGGTATTCATTTACTCTGTGACGGTGGGCCTCTGTAAGGTGATACCTAAATAAGAAAGAAAAATTGTGGGTGGGGAGGAGGTGGAATTTAGAGTGGCCGGTTTTGCTGTTCTAACACAGAGGATTGTGGGCCCTTGCTTAGAAGCCAGGTGTTCAGACATCAGTAAAGGAGGAAAGACCTTGTCATTCCTTAAGTGCACTCTGCTTAAAACTTCTATCCCTAAACTAGCACACCCTGTGCTTCTGTTATTTTTCTCAGCACTTGTTTTATTTAAAGTTCACTGAGTCTCCAAAGAGATTTTAGGGAAGAATATCCAGAGGGTACAAGTGGGCATTGCCCATCATTCTCCCCAGAGAGTGTATATGGGAACCTATAGCCCTGAGATCTTGCAAAAAGTCTTTTTAAAGTGGGATGGGATTTGTACCAGAGAACCTCTGAAGCTCCCAGTACTAGTACTATTGTTTAAGCTCTCAGTGGCTATTTTAGAAATCATATCATTTGATAACATAAGTATTTGATTTTTTAGCTGTTGTCCAGGTTTGGCAGGTAGTCTTTAAGCTTTATTTTGGCAGAGTATTGTTGAAAAATATATAATTTAGTATTTCACTATTTTCTAAGGTGTATATAAGCTTTCAAAACTGAAATTAGTCATTATTAGCTTTGTCTGCTAGGTGGCAGCACTATACTTATACATAAGCCATATGATTTATCCAAATCTACACTAGTTCTGATTTTAGATGGCTGTTTTGCAAGTCTTTATCTGGTAGTACTCTGTTTGGTTTCTTTATTTGATTACTTGAACCCACTTGATATCTATGTTTATCATTTTGTCTTTTGTTTCATTTTCTGAGGTATTTGAATGCCCTGAATATTAATACTTAAAATAATTTTGCTCATCAAAATTACAAAAGGAGTAAAATAATTGTCAAAGTACCACAATAATAGAAAACTATAAACTTAAAAAATTATGTTCAGTTTTTCACATTGCAATGTCAAATGCTTGTAGGAAATACTTAACAGCATTTTATGGAATCTCTGCTTATAAATCTTTGGGAGAACCACAAGTAGGTGTGTGTGTGTGTGTGTGTGTGTGTCCCCGTGTCCCACATATACATGCATGCGGACTTGCACACACACAGCACACATCACAGTGAATTTTTACATATGTATACTCCAGATCCAGATATAGACCATTGTCAGCACTCCTGAAGGTTCTTTCATTCCTCCTCCTAGTCAGTACTCTCAAAGTAATAGCTGTTCTGACTTATATCAACATAGATTTACCTGTTTTTGAACTTGATCTAAATGGCATCTTACAATATATACTGTTTTGCCACAGACAATTTTTTTTTTTTATGATTTAGGTTTGATTTTGCCTGAAAGCCAAAGGAAATACAGAACTTTGGTGGTAGTAGTAATAGACCCTAGTCACTGCCCAGATCCCCATTTCAGGACTGAACACTCATTCTCCCAGCTACCAAGAGTATTGGCGACTAAATGCTCACCGCTGAGTCTCCCACTGGAAACTGCCCTTACCTCAGCTAAAGAGAGTTACCTTACTCACATTATACAAGGCATCTGCATCAATACCGGTTGACAAGGGGCTGTGAAGGCCCTATTCCAGTTCACAACTCCACCATGCTATCTGTGCCCTGGAGCACCGTAGTGGAGTACCCCAGAGCCTTGTGTCTGTGGCACAGCCCCACTTCTCTTTCTGCCCCGCCCCCACAGGAGATCATCCTAGGAGCACTCCCCAGTAAACGTCCTTCTCACTATTCTTCATCTCAGTCTACTTCATTTGTAAGCCACCCTATGGTGAGGTTTTATGGTTCAATCTCGTAAGGCTGATAAGGAAACTGAAGCCTTGTGAAGACCAAATGCCAATTCTTCTCACCCCAGCTTTAAAACACAGTCTAATAATCAGTCAGTTAATATTTCATTGTTTGTCTGTAGAAAGCTGTGCTAAGAAGTTTACTTCGGGGGAACTGTTTATAGTGAAGTAAATAGAATATGAAAATTGCTCCTTATTTAGGGATAGTATGTTGATGGTGAAACCAAGAATTCAGTTCCAATTTCATGCTTCCCAGTGCTGAGTTTTCTGTAGTAGGTCATGTTACCTTCTTATTAGGGTGGTTAAAAAGGTATATATAAGTTTAATAGTACCTCACATTTAAATAATAAATATCCCAGGCCTGCAGTGGTAAGCCCAATAGGTAGGTTATCAAAGAGAAGTCAAGTGGGAAGGTTCTGAATAGTGTTTCAGAAATACAGAAAGTAATATATGTTTGTTAAGGTCAGTTACATTTAAAAATAAATGTTGTTATTCAGGAAGACTTAATGATTACTTTTGGGGGGGATTGCTTTTAAATTTAATGAATATTCTTCACCACTCAAAATTGAAGTTTTATTTATAGAAATTGAATATTTATTTTAAGGCTCCAGTTTATTTTGAAAATTTTTGGATAGAGATTGCAGTTACATAATAAAAATTAATGATTCGGTTATTTTATCTGCCACACTGACTGATGCAGATAATTTTAAAGTCATACAGATGTAAATCATCTCAAATTCATTAGGTTGATAATACAGGATGGGGCAAAAGTAGGTTTACAGTTGTGAGTATGCAAAACACAGAGTTTATTCTTGTATTACTTATTAATTGCTGTTATTATTTTCCATATGAACAACTGTAAACTCACTTTTGCCCCTACCTGTATGTAATTGAGATAATGTTTTGCACAATATCAGTCAGCTATTCCCCAAAACTCCAATTGTTGAAATTATTTTTTGTTAGGTTACTTTAAAGATGTTAATTTTAGCCCTGGCCGTGTGGCTCGGTTGGAGCGTCATCCTATACACCAGAAGATTGTGGGTTCAATTCTTAGTCAGGGCATGTTTGATCCTGGTTGGGGTGGTATGAGAGGCTACTGATTGATGTTTCTCTCCCATATCGATATTTCCCGTGCACGTGCTCGCTCTCTCTTCCGCCTTCTCCCCTCTCTTCCTCTCTCCCCTCTCTCCCCCTTTTTCCTCCCCCTCCCCCTTCCTCTCTTCCCCTCCTTCCCTCTCCCCCCCTTTTCTCTCTCTGTAAAATCAATAAACATATCTCTGGTGAGGATTAAAAAAAATAGGGTGTTAGTAATTTTAGTTAAAAATGAGAAAAAGTAAACTTTCAGCAAAATTGGCTTGAGAAATTTAAAATACATCTATATTTTTTATACACTTTAAAAGAATGGGCAGTTTTTTAGTTGGTTAATAGTAAAATGACTTTCAATCTTAGAATTAAACAGTCCAAGGAAGTAAAACATTGTCTTTATATCTACAAAGTATCCTATTGCTACTTTAAAATGGAATTACTGATTTCATAATCTATGGTGAATATACCAGGGACTGGCACAAATTGGCTGATAATGGTTTTCTTTAAATGATATCATCAAACATTACTTCTCTTAAAATATATTGTTTGTAGAGTAATAATTTTGGTATGTTTGCCATTCTTCAATGTTAAATTTCTGGTACTAATTTCTAAGCATACTGAGTAGAGTGAGCTAGAGAGTGAAATCCTGTTTTGACTTACTCATAAAGTTTTTTATGAAGATTATATATATTGCTCCTGTCATATAATAAAACATAAAATGTATTTTATTTGCTTATAAGCAGATGTTTTATATACATTACATTAAAAATGATCTTTTTTCCCTCCAAAGGAATGTTTAAGAAACTCATACAAGTTTTTTGAATTGGATTTTAAGTGAAGGCTAAGTTATATCTCAATTTTAGGAGGAATACAGAATAGTTTTGTTTTCTGAAAAATCACAACAAACACTGAACTAGGAGTCAGAAGGCTAATTCTCATTCCTAAGTGTTTGAATAAGAGACTTGGCCAAAGGCATAAAACAGATTAACTTTTCTGAGAGTCGTTTTCTTTTTTAATTTATAAGGTGATGATAATAATTTGAGGGTCAAAGGAAATAATAACACACATTATAGTATCTTGAATATTGTCATGTGCCATACATTGAAAGTTATTTTCACTCTGGTGTGGAAAGTAGTATGCGGCTGTATCATATAGGCGATAGTATCATCAGCCTTGCTCATTTCCTTGCTGGCAAGCAGTACTTCACCCCAACTTTCAGAGTTTATGCAAATTCCTCAATATTTTTGGGAAATACTTTCTAAAACTTTACAGCCATTCCTAGGTAAATTCCTTCTAATTTTCACCAGAGTTCTTTATTTTGTTGCATAAATTCTTGTTTTTCCTTTTGTTTCCCTCAGAAGAATTAGAAGAATGCCCGCCATCCTCTGGATAATACTCATGTTTATTGGTTTATTCATTCAGCATTTCTTAAAGTGGTGACAGTAAGCTGGGTATTATTCTGATCTAAGTTCACTATACATAATTTTGTGATGAGCTAATATGGTACCTGTAGGTTTGTTATTGTTTTATATTACATTAAACTTCCATGGCTTAAAGGGAGCAGAATGAGAAGCTAAGTGGTTCTGTTTTGAGGATGGAAGTTGAAACTCCCTTATTAGTGGGCCCACTTAGCTGTAAAGGGCTAGAAGGAAGCCCCTAGTTCTCATTCTGATGATTCCTGCCTCCTGCTTCACAGTGTAGGGTACTTTTTGTGTCCTTTAGAGCCATGGTGGTAGAGCTTTAGTTAGAATAGGCACAGGATTTTTGAAGATTATGCTCCCTAAACACAGTCTCCTCACAGTTAATAGAACTCTGTTGAAAAGGGAAAAGCCAGAGCCAAGATCTCTGTTGCCAGTCTCCCACAGTGGGGTATCTGGGAAAATGTTCTGACATCAGAGTGCTTAAACAGACACGCAGGTGTACTCAACACAGTAAGAAAAAGACATTTTGGTCATCCAGGCAAAATCCATATTTCAGTTGGATCATGAGAACCATTTACTTCAGTTTTTAGACCCATGTTCCTGTGCAGCATTCTTCCAAAAGTCAGTAAAACAAAAACAAAATTTATAACACAATTATCTTAAATAAATTTTTGTCAAGAGGATTTTTTTGCAAGAATTACCAGGATGTATCCTAAGTTTGTAATTAACATTTTATCTATAACATTGAGAAAAACTGCTTATCTAAACTATAAATGCTGTTTTTGTAACTTTAGCTTTGTAATAGTACTATAATTTCTTGAAACTGAGTAACTGAACCAGAGTCAGTTTTTAATAATTGATAACTAATAAAACTCTAAGAACTTCTAAAACTTCTTTTAAAATAAACTCCTCAAAATTCTTTAAATATATTATTAACACCACTAGATTCATTCACTGCCACAATTCCTCAATGTCTCCAGTAAGAGGCACCAGTAATAATTTGTAATATTAGAGATGCTTCTGAGGTGGAGTTACGGCAGGTTCAAATGCTAGCTACTAGACTGCTAACACATTCTGAACCTGTGCCTGGTCCAAAAAAAGGTTTCCTGCCCAGGACACAGGTCATATGATGAAATGAACTCTTGAAATACAATTCCTTCCTCTGAAGAACACACTGTATTTCATGAATTTGTGAAACATGCTTATGCGTTTTATCTTCCACTGTCTTTAGTAGTGAATTGCAGAGCATTTCCTATCTAAATAAATGTTCATAGTACCCTACAAATTCTAATTTTTTAAATGTTAATGTTGGAAATAATATTGTGTTTTATTTTTTTACTTTAACATAAACGTTGCATTTTGACCCCTATTTTACTTTTTAATACTTCAATTTATTCATTGAGGCTGGAGTATATTTACTATTCATTAATGTTTTGAAGGATGTGCAAGTTAATATCTGTAAAGTACTTTGACGTAGTTAAAGCAAAAACACGTGTAACCTTATGAAGTATTAGCATCATCTTCATCTTATCATCACCCTCCCCTTAAAGATGATAGCGTAATTTATTCAGGACCATCTAGCAAGCCACTGGCAGAGTTAGTACTAGAACTCGGAGTTCCAGGGCTGTCTTTGCTCAGTGACACCAACTTTAGGTCAGGTGGCTAGCTCTTTGGAGAATAGAAATAGAATTCAGTTGACCTTGGCATTTTGGAGAAGTGGTTGGTTAAATGTAGAATTGTTTTTAAAGGGACAATCATGGAGTAATTAGAGACAAAGAAAATCTCTAGCAATCTGTCGTCTTGATTTTGACAAACTTTACTAGAAGAAATCACTGTTGGAACCACTGGAGTTATGATGTTGCAGGGAAGATTAAGATTAGTCATCAGGGAAAATTTTAAATTATACAACTTTTGAACCATGGAATATATTTTTGAAAGAAGTAAAATAATCACTTTAGATTATTAGATAACAGTTATCACAGAAATAGCAGCTTGACGCAGTGCCCCTAGTAAGAATTTTATGGATGTCACCTTCAGAGAGAATCTAGTAGACTGTACTAGTACTGTCAGCAAGAGAAACCATACTTTTTCATGGTGACTTTGCAGTTCTTTACATGGTACCCACAAGTTCCACAAAGCCATATGGCCTGCAGTAAATCAGTGCATGGTTAGGACAGAGTGACAGAACCATCAGATGTAGATTCAACTGGACCTACTTGAGTTCTAGCAGGAGAGTTAGATTTTTATGGCTTTTTCCAAAATTATATAGATTTATTTTAAGATAATCAGCTCTGCACAGTCTAAGGATGGCCAAGACAGATTGCTACTAATTCTGGGTCATCATTGTTTACCACAAGTGTGAGGAGGCTCCTCTTTTATGAATCTACCCTGCTTTCCTTGCCATAGTCCCCACTCCCCATCTATGGTATTTTCTAGCAAGGATATGGTTTGCTATTGTTATCCTCGCCTACTAATCTCATGAGATAGGTAAATAGAAAGCTGAGGGAGAATGCAGACCTTCTTAAGTTTATATTTCTATGACTGTAACATCTTTGGAAATGTTTCGTACTGAATTAAATCGTTTTTTATACTTGCATGTTTTAATGCTAAACTTTTTTTAATTAATAAAAATTTTACATTTAAACAAGTGAGTTCAAAGCTTGGGTTTAAGAAAAAAATGGCCATACATATGTATGTTGATTTTTGTGTTTTTATTCTTTTGAACTGTTTAACTTGAAATACAGAAGTGCAGTTTTATACACTTTAATCACTACAAAAGGATTATTTACTTTACCAACAAATTTATGAGAATAGTCTGTTAAAAAACAGACTTTCCTAATGCATTTGAAGTATTTGATTTTACAAATGTAAGTCACATAATGCATATAATAAAAATAGCCATTTCAGATATTTCGATTTATTTACAGTTGTTTTAATTAGAGTAAAATATTCAAAAATGAGTGATTTAACATAAAAAATACATAACTCACCTATTGCTTATTAGTGTAGTTCTAAGGAATATTACAAGAGAAGTGGTCATAAGAATTTATTAAGTCAGACTTTTCAGTCTTGTGAATAAATGATTATTATTTTAAATACGGTTTGAGAATGAGCCCTCTGCAAAAATCATTATTTTATTAGAGTTTTTTTTTTAATTCCAGGTTTTAATTACAACTAGGACAGCTGCTGATAATTTTAGCACTCAATATGTTTTAGATGGCAGTGGCCACATAATTTCTCAAAAACCTTCACATCTTGGTCAAGGTAAGAGAGTAGCTTTGTAGCATTCTTTGCCTTTTCTGTCTTAATCATTTATTTAAAAAAAATTCTTCATGCATTTAAATATATTGATTGTTTTGGGTTTGGTCCAGATAATAGCTACTTAACTTCCAAGTGAACATTCAGCCTGTATTTTAGCCACCAGTCTCCTAAATACTTAGAGTTCGTCTCAAGAGGAATTGTGTGAAAGACTCTGGGCCCCAACATGGATTAGTTACTCCTCTGTAAAGACTGTAAGAGCAATTATTTTACTCTTGCTGGATTGCTATTGTCTTTATATATGAAGGATACTATCTTGTTGAGTTTACTAAAACACTGATTTGTTAATCATGGTAACAAACCATACCATCAGATATGATTAAATAAATGATTTAAAATATATTTGTTTAGAGAAAACTTCAAAAATGTATACAATAGAATAGTGTATCCATTACTCAGTTTCAACAATTATTTACTCATTGCTCATGTTTTGTCTAATACCCTCACCCACTTCCTCCCTTTCTGTATTATTTAAAGCAAATAAATATATTAATTATTATTGCTATTGGTTAGTTTTTTAGTGTTTTATACATTTAAGTAATTTTATTATATTTTAATTGACATCTTATGTTTCTAAGTACCTCTACTGTTTACCTGGAAGGGGGAACAAAAACGTCTTCAGGCTTGCGTTTCACATACATCCTTTAATCTTTTTCATACTGCTAAATTCTACTAATAGGATGTTTAAAGTTGAGAAAATATTAAAGATATGACCTCTTTAGAGCCATGTCCAAAAGAATTTTTAGATCTGAAAAGGGACTTGTGTTTTTGTTGTTGTTTGCCCTTCTCCAATTTGTATTGTAAATTTACTTTTAATTTTGTGGTCCCTGTAACTTATGAAAGTCCTGTGTTTTTTGGTGATCCCCCCTCTCCCCGTTTTAATGTTAAATTATTGGATTTATTTTTTTAAATGACTTGTCTTCATTGAAATTTATTTTCTTGTATCTTAACACTGATACCAAATTTTCTCTTCTTTCTTTTATTATAAACCTCCAATTAGTTACTGATTAGTTTTGCCCATTAAGTATTAACATTTTTGTATCCACATGGAGGAGTTAATAGGAACTCCTAAGAAAACACACTAACATTTTTTCTCTTTTATTCAGTTAATAAAAATGAGCTCACCTAAATACTAATTAATTTGATGTATAATAATATTGTACATGTATTTTAAAATAATAGATTGTGATTCTTTTTATTTTTATATATGGAAGATTAGGACAAAGGGGCAGCTTTTTTTTTTTTAATTCAAGTGAGCTTGAATTTATTTTTATTTTTTTATATCTTTATTGATTTCAGAGAGAGGAAGGGAGAGGGAGAGAGAGAGATAGAAACATCAATGATGAGAGAGTCATTGATCAGCTGCCTCCTGCACGCTCCTGACTGGGGATCGAGTCCCCAACCCAGGCACATGCCCTGACCAGGAATCAAACCCCGATCGCCTGGATCCTAGGTCGACGCTCAACCGCTAAGCCACGCCCGGCCGGGCAAGGCATTTTTAAATATGGTTCCTCTCCAGAAATGTTCTGACCCCTGTTCTTAGAAGTTCAAATTAGGAAACCATTAGGAGATATTTGAGTGGCCATCCAGTAGAGTACTTTGAAGTAATCTAGTCACCTTATAAAAACTTAAATGTATTTATTTTTATCTTAGTAGTAGCCAGTCTAATCTGGATGGCCAGTGGCTTTATATCACTCATACTTTTCATGCTTTCCTGTATTCATCTCCATGAGAACTATGAAATAACAGTTCTTAAATATGGAAATTTTCTGACCTTTGCTTGTTTTCTTATTGATTTTTCTGTTCTTGCTTACCTGTGTCTTCTCTTAGTAAGTGAGATCAGGTATGCATATTAAGGAATTTCTACAGTTAATAAGTGAACCTTATTTTCTTTAGCAATATTTCTTTTACTTTAAGAACAGCAGACGTGGAAAGCCAATCGTTGCTAAACTAGCAGTAATTGCCTTTCATAGCTCACTTTTTTCTCCTAATTACGGTTGTCTAGGAAAACAACACAAAAATGAAGCCCTTTGTTTCAAATTGCTCTAGGTGGACATATTATGGAAATCCACAAACACTTTCAAAGGCATTTTACATTTATATTGCCTTAGTGCTGATAGTTTGTGAGTGATTGAATCACGGAATCACATTTCACCACCAGCTGTCATTCAGCTTCCATTTAAATATTTTCTGTGTAAGATAAAACTGCAGTTCAACCATCTTAATTAATACCTGTGCATTTAGGGTTCTTGTAGATTAATTTCTGCTGTGGTGTAAACATCCTTACTTAGCAGTTACTCCTCATATCATCTGATAGGATGACACCTGTAGATAGCCTAACTGTAGATGCAGGGACAACTTACAACAGAATCTTTTTTAGCATTGGAAAATTTGTTACCCCTTTAAAAAACATATTTTAAAATGTTTAAAAATAGCTTACTGGAGATTCCAGTTCTAGTGTAGGTATTTGTTTTATGGATCAATTTAGCTATTTTAAATGATTTATGTGTTTAACAGTATGTCATTTAAAATTACTCTTAACTTCTGTTCACTTTTATTTTAAGACTTTTAAATTCTTTTACCAAGTACTCTGACAAAATTATTTGTTTTAGTCGTATCTTTTTTGTCATCACTTCTATTCTCTTTACCCTAGATAATCAGTATTAAGCTTTCTAAATTGATTTACTCTCCTGGAAAAAATTCTTTTAACACCTCCTAGTACTACTTCTGTCGTAGGAATTTCTCAGATATCAAAAGTAGTATATTTAAAGTACTCTGATCAGAGTATTTCCTTTCCCTACCCCATTGTTAGAGCATCGTGTTCTTTGTAAATCCCTGCTATGTGTGATTGTGCATGTATTGAAAGATTTTTTAAGCTTGAGAATGGAACTATATTTATTAAATAGTTTAAGGAGACTCTGATATATTCAAGCAATCATACCTCTTTACATTAGGAACATAAATAGCTGCCTATATAAATGGCATAACATAGTTGTCATGTAAAAATATAACAGGGAGCATATCACAGGACTGCAGTTTTATTCTGGTGTTTGTAGAATGTGCTAAAGTTAGAGAGCTGAGCAATTCTCTTGTAAAATATGATAGTTTACAAGGGCCTTCTCCCTATTGGCCAATATTACTTAGTACTTTTTTTTTTAAGGCTATATATTTCATTTGGAATCAGCAGAGTTTTCCATCATTAAGTTTTATTCCAACATATAATTCTTAGCTTATTGATAATTTTTAGTTTACTCTGAGAAAATATTTTTAGCTGCTAAAGCAGTTATTTATCAACTAATATATGGATTAGGTATAGTGTGGTCTTTGATATATAACATATTTTTAAAAAATCAACATATACTTTTTCCTTTCATAAACATTTTTATATTTTGCCCTATTGACTTTGCTCTGCCTTCCTTAACACTGTTCACAACTACAGTATATACTATTATATTTGTCACAGGCCAGTGGAAAACACAGATGAGTAAATAAGTAATGACAATACAAAGCAGCCACTAGCTGCCAAGAGGAAGGTTAGCAAATTTTTCAGAAAAGAACATTTGAGTTTGAAAATGGTAGGCCAGAAGGGATGGTCAGCAAGATGGATGTAGAAGATTTCAAGGTACCATTGCTCTTTATGTACCAGGGAGGAGAAAAACACATAATTTTTTTAAAAAATATATTTTTATTGATTTGAGAGAGAGAGAGAGAAACATTGATAAGAGAGAAACATTGATTGGCTGCCTCCTGCATGCCCCCCACCAGGGATCGAGCCCGAAACCCAGGCATGTGCCCTGACCAGAAATTAAACCAGTGACCTCTTGGTGCATGGGTCAACGCTCAACCACTTAGCCACATCAGCTGGGCAACACATAATTTTTAAAACTTGTATTTTTAAAAACTTATTGAAGAACCGTGTCACAAAGTTTAAATGAATTAAGTTCAAGAGAAAGATGACTGCTTCCTAGACAAGAAGAAATTGGTGGCCACTTGCATCCCTGGGAACATTAACTGAGACTGGAGTCATAGCAGACAAAAGAGCAGGCCTACTATAGGCAGGGGGTCTTCTATGGCCCTTGGAGAAACCAGCTGAACTTTTAATAGCCACATGTGAGTTTATGGGACAGATTGGAAGATGGGATCCTCAAACACAGAGCTAGTTCACCACAGATGCCTAAATCTCATCAGGACTTTTACTGAGTAAGCAAGTGACGAAGAAAGTTGGGACTGAACTAGAGAGAGAAAGAAAAATCTTAAAGTTTTGCAGTGCTTAGGTCCCAAAGCCTTGCTAGAGGGAAGATACTTGTTTCTATCCTCAAGACATTAGAAACTGGAAGTGAACTGGAACTAAATGAATGGGCAACTGAGCGCCAACACTGATAAACTCCTGATTATATTGAAGAGATCTGCTCTTCACTCTAGCTGCTTGACAGAGGAAATGAAGTGCCTTCTCTGGGGGAAAGTATTATCAACTTCATTACTTATTGTTCTTTTATACACAATGTCTGGCAAAAATAAGAATATTGTGAGACATAAATATAGGAAAATGGGATCCATAACTAAGAAAAAATAGTTGATATAAGCAAACCCTCAGATGACCCAGATATTTCAATTAGCAGATAACTTTTTTTTTTTTAAATATTTTAATATATCTTTATTGATTACAGAGGAAAGAAGAGGGAGAGAGAGATAGAAACATCAATGATGAGAGAGTCATTGATCAAGCCCGCAACGGGGGCATGTGCCCTGACCAGGAATCGAACCCCAATCACCTGGATCCTAGGTCGACGCTCAACCACTGAGCCACGCCCGGCCGGGCAGCAGATAACTTTTAAAACAACTGTTATGCTAAAAAATTTGGAGGAAAAAATGGTCCTAATGTTGTGTTTTTTAAACAAAGCTAATTATGAACCCAATATTGAAGCAGTATAAATTTGTATACTTTTACTCAACTTTTAGTTAAATAAATTCACAGTTTAAAAAAATATTCTGTTTTGAATATTTGTTCAGAAGATGAGGATAAGTTAAATCAGGCAATTAGATTTTTCAGGTAAGAGCTTTTGGTGGAATAATTAAGGTTATTACATATGCTATGTAGACACCCATATGTTATATTTTAAAGTGTAGAATAAGCATCATCCCCAGGTGATTTGAATATCACAGAATTCTTAAGAAACTACATTCTGTTGAGCCAATGTTTCTCTGCAGTGCTAGAAATACAATTATTCTTGCTTATATCTCGTAGAAGAAATCATACCTAGCAAGTCAGTCCTATTACAAGTAGAAGAGTCTAGCACAGGATCAGAATAGCTTGCAAAGTTGAGTCTTCTTTGGGTTCCCAAAATTGGAGGAGGACTGGCCTTCAGTGATAGAAGGGGTTATTTACTGATTGTATATGGATTTAAAGATCTGAAGCTCCTTCCACATCCAAATATGCTTTCCATTTATCTGCCAACAGGTACAACTGTAACTGCTTTAAGATTGTTTAAGAATCTACCTGTAAGAAAGCAATTTTACTCAACTGCTAAAAAATGTAAAGATGAAATAAAAAAGGTACTAGATCTCCTCATAAGCTATGGAGTATTTAAACCTGACTTAAGGATTCTTTTTATACATAACAAGGTAAGCATTTTATAAGATTTTTTTGGTATATGATATATTAAAGGGACAATGTATTTTATCTAAATCATTTAGATATGTAAAGAGTCTTAACAGTTGTCCTCACTTGTTTAATCTTAGTAAATAGTCTTTACTCTGTTTCCTAATATCTATATAAAATCTGATTGAACCTTTCATTTTGTAATTTCTAAGATTAGAGATCCCACCAACAGACTTCTCCATATAAAAAATGTTTGAGTGCTTCCTAAATATGAAGATGAATAAAGACTTGTTTTTTTTCCTTTAAGGAGTTCACAATTTGGTGACATTTTTCATCATCTATTCTAAACTGTTCCTTCTTTGGAAGAGTTTGTTTTTTAAAGGAAATTCTACTTCATTTTTTTCCATTTTTCAAAGCAGGGCTAATGAGGAACTCTTTTTTGCTTGATGAATCTTAGGGGAAAGAAAGGTTTATATAATTTCTAATTATTTTGTTTTTCATAAAATTTCACATGTGTACCTTGAAATAGTTAATGGAAGGAGAGCAAAACCACACAGTAGAAATGTGGAAGTCTGATGGGGAGTAAGGAGTTAACATTTATTGAGGACCTACATAATGCCAAGACCTATGTAGGTACATTAAATTCCTATAATCCACAGCAACAATCAAGTGGGGTAAACGTACCAGTTTTGCAGTTGTCCTCTGAAATGAACTCAGGGAGGTTCAATACTTTGCTCCATGTTGCACAGCTAAATCATGATGGGATTTGAAACTAAGATGCCTGCAGAGTGCAGGTCTTGACACTATTGTGTTGCTTCCCATTTTAACAGTACATTATATAGGTTTTTTCCCAGGTTTCAGAGCACTTACAGTAACTTTGTGAATTAAACAGCATTATTTCTATTTGTATGGGGAACTTGAAGCTCAGAGTGATCAAAGGAATTGTTTTTTCAGAGCAATCAAAGGAATAATTTTATATTTTTCAGCAAGTAACAGTGCTGAGGTCAGAACTGTTTTCATCCTTTTTTCTTTCTACTCTTATGTGTTTTTACATGTTAAGATTTTGTATTAAACCAAGCTATGTCAGAATATTTATGACAAAAGTCTTTGGCCATTAAAAAAAGAAAAAAAAAAAACATTAAGAATAGTCAACCACCTGTTCCTGCTGGCATGGAGCGCAACCAAATGATACCTTGAGATCCCTTCCAGCTCTACCATGCTATGATTCCTCAGGATGTTAATGGATGAAGGCTCATTCCGCTAATATAAATAACCCTGTGACCTCTTGATCCAAACGACATTTAGTAATTGAAAGTTGAATGTAACCAATTAAGAAAAAATCAAAGACCGAAGAAACAATGATCAGGAAGAGAAAACAGATGGAAAAGGTAAAATATTAAGATAGGAAGCGTGTATTTATAGAAGTGAGTACAACTAAAGAGAAAAGTTGAGTAAGAGAAAACATAATTGAAGAATAAAACAAGATTATTGCCTCACATAATGGAAATGAGTAAAGTCAAGTATATTTATCTTGTAAGCTTTGGATAAATTTATATTATTTTCTCAGCTACTGTAAGATCATCAATATAGGCATTTTCTTTTGAGAATGGAAAGTAGGATTTTGTAATATACGGCATTTTATTTTTTTTAGAGGACAACATATCTGAACTTATATTGAGCAAACATGAGTTCCTCAGTGACCTTCAGTAATTTCAAGTCCTGGAGAATATGCTGAGAGTGTTACACAATGAAAGTAATGCAAGACTATCAAAAGTCTTACAGTAAAATTAGGTATCAGCTATTATTACACAAGGAAATCATGGACTAGATCACAACAAGCCGTCTATCTTCAAGCTTTTTTCTCTTAGTACAAATTGTTTTTTTACTTTTTGTTTCTTAATAGTGCTGTTATGCCTCAAATTTTAAAATATATTGTTAAACTTTCCTAAATAATATTGCCACATTTTCTTAAATCTTTTTGAACATAGAGTACAGTTCTGGTCCTAGTCTTTTTCTTTTAAACGTGCTTACTTTTATCCTATTTTATGTGCTGTTCTGAAGAATATTTTTGCCTTTGCTTAAATTTTAAACGTGGCAATATCGGCATCTTTTCTCTTTTTGAAAATTTTTTTTGCATTAGAAACAAACAATCGCATTACACATAATATGAGAAGTACTATTGCTATTTTGACATCTTGGATTAGATAGTGTTCCTTCTTTTTATGAAGGTTTAACCTGCCAAGACATTCTTTGAATACTGATAATGTCGATGTTCTTGCCAGTATGGTTATGTTAGAAAGAGGTGTTTTTCTTCTTTCATCATCATGTTCCTTGAAAGCATACTGAATAATGAGACTGCCACAGGGAAATAATTTACAAGTGGACTCAGTGAGTTTATTTAAAGTAGATATTATTTAGAGAAATGCTATAACCATTCCTTAGGATGAGCACTACAGTTTTCAGCATTAGTTGCAATAACTGAATTCCTATAAAGTCCTTCTGCAAATGTTTTTATTTAATAAAGTAATTATTTTCCATAATTAGAAGTTTTGCTCAGTGTGCTAATATCTGAAACCAATTTAGTATTCTTGGCTGTTTCATATGTACATGAATAAGTCAGTAAATCACTAAGTTCAGAACATAATGTTAAGCGTATGTGTTCAGATAAGAGATACTTTCATACTTCATAGTTGTTTTTTGTGAATATTTTCCTTTTGCCAAAAATTTTGTTTATAGTTTTAAAAACTGTTTGGAATTGAATTTTTGTCTTCATAATTAGAAGCCCACTGGTACTGCAAAAGATGAATTGGATATCATTGATATAAGAAGGTTTTAGTTGGTTCAAAACAGAAGTAATTGAAGGAATGACTTCCCACATACCCCACCTATATGTGACATGAGTGCTAAAGTTTATTTGGATCAGTTTATGTATTTTTGAGGTTTGGAAGAATGATGACACAGCTTTGAAGGGTTGAATCTCTAGTTTCCGTCAATTTGGGAAGAGGCAGGGCCTTAGCCAGGAACAGAAACCCAGAAAACTGGCAGTGGAGACTTGGTAGTGACTGTGGCGGCTCCCTCTCTTAACATGGTTTTGGGGTCTCTAGGAGGCTACCCTTTTGTGGTGGTGGTCAAAAGATTTGGGGGGGGGGGTAGCCAAGAATGAGAAAGAAGGGACTCATTTATTGGATTATAAATTAAAGATAAGTAAGTGGTAATTTATGGTCTATCCTGGCATCTAAGTCACCAATAATGTCTTTATTACCATTAGTCAGGAAATATATAAAGATTTTGCATGGATGACATAAGGGGAGGAAATACTTGACAGAGATGCAGTCTCTTAACAGTCATCAGTTTAGGACTGTGGTTTAAATGCTCCTTCCTTATGAAGAAATTATTCTTTCAGTTCTAATGTTTTGTTTTGTTTTGTTCCTTTTTTAATTAATGAAGGCAGATATCTCTTCAAATTTATTATTTTTTTAAGAAGCTGAGCAATTTTTATTTATTTTTATAACTTTATTGTTGACGCTATTACAAATGTCCCCATCCCCCCATCTTTGCCCAGCCCCCGCCCCCCCTCTTCCCTCTGGCCATTACCACACTGTCATCTGTATCCATGGGCTATACATATATGTTCTTTGGTTAATCTCTTTACTTCTTTCATCCAGTCCCTTCCATAGCCCTCCCATCTGAAAGCTGTCGGTCTGTTCCATGTATCCATGCCTCTGGTTCATTAGTTATTTTATTCATTAGTTTATTTTGTAATCTTCGGATATATTTTAAAGTTAACTTGGGGCTGATTATAAATCATATTGCTTGGTTGCTTGGGGTGGGTGGTTTTTTTTTGTTTATTTTTTGGTTTGCTACTTGTAAATTAATGATAACTAAATTTTTTAAATTGTTCTCATGCTCTCTTCCATTATATTAAGTTCTTTTTTTTAAATCCTCACTTGGGGATATATTCATTGATTTTTAGAGAGAGAGATGGACAAGCAGAAACATTGATGTGAGAGAGAAACATCAATCGGCTGCCTCCCGTACTCGCCCTGACCAGGGATTGAACACACAACCTAGATATGTTCCCTGACCGGGAATCAAACTGCAGCCTTTTGGTGTATGGGATGATGCTCCAACCAACTGAGCCACCTGGCCAGGGCCTGCTTTATTAAGTTCTTTTAGTTACTTTTCACCTAACTTCTATGAAATATTACATAATGAAGCAAGGTAGGTTTACAGTTGTGAGTATGTGAAAGAGTTGATTCTTGTGTTATTACTTATTAATTATTGTATTATTTTCCATATGAACCCCAGTTCTGTTTCAGTTGTGCTATGAGGAATCAAGGAGAAGTCTTTTGCCCACAATTGGACCAATGTTGAAAAGGCACACCCTTTTTCCCATCCCAGCCAGGGTTGTGGAGAGTATAGTCAGAGAAATTTTTCTAGATTCTCAGATCTCTTCTTCAGGGATTTTATTCTCCACCCTTCCTCAGCCATTTAATTCCTGTGACTGAACTCTAGACCTAGTCATTGGCAAAAGCTGCACTTCCTCCATAATTTCAATGTTAAGTATTTTACTCTCTACCAGCAGCTTTCTCCCTGCAACAATCCTTAGACTCTATCGAACCTCTGATCCTTGATCCTGCTGCCTTTTAACTATTTCTTGTCCCTGCTCTCAATTCTCTCCTTACCCTGCTTAAATTACATGGTCCATAATTAGCATTCCTTGGAAACTATTTCAGTTTTCTTGCTCCCCTCTCACTAAACTGTACTTGTTTGACTAACCAAATGCTGATTAAATCCATCTCTTTTTGGTGCCTGAATTAGTACAGCTGAACATAGCTAGAAGAAAACACACATCTCTCCTGACTAGTGCCACTAAATTCATGATCACTAATCTTAGTGCTTCCTAGTATTCATACTTGTGTTTCTGCAGTCCATTTTCTCTCCTGGTCTCCTGTCAGTGCTTTAAACAAACTTTACTGTGCATGCAGATCACTGGAGAATCTTGTTAAAAATGCAGATTCAGTAGGTCAGGGAGGGCCTGAGAGTCTACATCGCCAACGAGTCTCCAGTTGATGCAGTTGCTGTTGGAACCCTTTTGGGGGACTCCTAGAAAGTTACAGTAGAGGGGGCCTAACTTTGGCCACTTGATAGATGGATGTTATTGATTCAGTATAGTAGAAACATGTAAAAGTGATCTCACCTAGGACCTCCTCCCCCCAGGTGGGTGCACCATAGGGGGTTCTATTACAGTAAAATTTGGATATACAGATAAATGGGTTAAGATCATTCTAGGTAGAGAAATAGTATGAGCATTAAAGCTGTAGAACCCATTTAGAATCAGTGACTAAGTCAATTTAGATGAGTAGGTATTTTATATAAAGGAATAGAGGAAGATAAATCTTGAAAGATAATTTGAGGCTAGATTATAAAGGGTATTGAAAACTAGGCTGAATCTCTTATTTTTTTTTTTTAAATAGAAAATTGGGAGTAGGAAAGTGACTTGATCAATGTGTTAATTTGGCAGTGGTTACAAGGAAGAATTATAGGAGGCTATAAGCAGTGACACTAGCTAGATTATGTGTTTCCAGGAATTGAGCCTTTGCTTCTAGGTCATCCATATTGTTGGCATATAATCGTTCATGTAGGTTCTTACTCTTTTTATATGTCTGGCATTAGTTTCTATGTCTCTTCTTTCATTTCTAATTTTATTTGAGTCTTCTCTCCTTTTCTTAGTCTAAGGGTTTGTCAATTTTGTTTCTTTTCAATAAGCGAACTCTTAGTTTTAATTTTTTTTTCTGTCTCTTTTCTGTTGTATTTATTTCTGCTCTGCACTAATCTTGTTATTTTCTTTTCTTTTGATACTATGGGTTTAGTTTGTTGTTCTTTTTCTAGTTCTTAAGGTGAATAGTTAGGTTGTTTAACATCTTTTTTAAGGTAGACTGTGAACTTTGTTGTTCATACTGCTTTTGCTGCATGTCAAGAGTTTCAGTATGTTGTGTGTTCATTTTTGTTTATCTTAAAGAGCGTTATTTAATTTCTGCATGTTGTGAATTTCCAGTATCCTTCTGCTGTTGATTTTTAGTTTCATTCCATTATGGCCAGAAAAAATGCTTGGTATGTTTCAATCTTAAATGTTTTTTTGTTTTTTGTTTTTAATCTTTATTTTTGACAGTATTACAGATGTCCCTTCTTTTCCCCCATTAATCCCTTTTACCCTGTATCCACCCCACCCCCCAGGCCTTCCCCATACCAATGTCTGTGTCTATAGGTAATTTGTATAAGCATGTAAGTTCTTTGATTAATCTCTCCCCACCCAGTTCCCCACCCCTGCCTTCCATCTGAGATCCCCGTTCTGTTCCAAGCTTCTATGTCTCTGGATCTGTTTTGTTCATCAGTTTATTTTGTTCATTATATTCCACATATGAGTGAGATCATGTGGTACTTGTCTTTTTCTTACTGGCTTATTTCACTTAGCATAATACTCTCCAGTTCCATCCATGCTGTCCCAAAAGGTAAGAGATCCTACCTTTTTACAGCTGCATAGTATTCCATGGTATAAATGTACCACAGCTTTTTATCCACTCATCTACTGATGGGCACTTGGGCTGTTTCCAGATCTTAGCTATTGTAAATAGCGCTGCTATGAACATAAGAAGGGTGCATAAGTTCTTTGTGATTGGTGTTTTGGGTTTCTTAGGATATATTCCTAAAAGTGGGATCACTGGATCAAATGGCAGCTCCATTTTTAATTTTTTGAGGAACTCCATACTGTTTTCCATAGTAGCTGCATCAGTCTACATTCCCACCAGCAATGTCCTAAGGTTCCCTTTTCTCCACATCCTCGCCAGCACTTGTTGTTTATTGATTTGTTGATGGTAGCCATTCTGACAGGTGTGATACCTCATTGTGGTTTTAATTTGCATCTCTCTGATTAGTGACTTTGAGCATTTTTTTTATGTCTTTTGGCCATCTGTATGTATTTCATCTTTGGAGAAGTGTCTATTCAGGTCCTTTGCCCATTTTTTAATTGAATTGTTTGTCTTCCTTTCGTTAAGTTGCATGAGTTCCTTATATCTTTTGGATATTAACCCTTTATCAGATGTTTCATTGGCAAATAAGCTCTCCCATACAGTGGGCTCCCTTTTCGTTTTGATGCAATCTTAAATTTGTTAAGACTTGTTTTGTGACCTAACATGATTTATCTGGGGAAGGATTCATGTGAGTTTGAAAAGAATGTGTATTTTGCTGCTGTAGGGGAGAGGGACTGGTATATGTCTATTAGGTCTGTTTGGTTTTAATGCTGTTCAAGTTCTTGGATTCCTTATTGATCTGGATTTTCTATCCATTATTGGCCTATATCTGAAAAGACAACAACTAGAGAGCCATGTGGAGAGATGGATTGCAGAAAAGATGGTTGGGGTAGCTTCATTTAGAATGAGTTAGGGAGAAGTAAAGGCAAGTTTGGAGAAGCAAAGTCTTATGAAAAACAAAACGTAATAGATAAAGTCTCTTATTCAGAAAAAAGAGGAAAAACTGAAATCAACTATTGTTATAAAGCAATAGCAACTTGGTTTGCAAATAACCTTTTCTATAAAGTTAAATGTGAGAGGAAGTAATGATTGCCTCAGGCTTCCAAGGTTAAAGATTTGTTAGAAAGCCTGATCTGAAGAGTTTTCTGTAAAAAATATTGAGAAGTATGGGTAATCTGGAGGCAGTTATTATCTGGTTAGGTTCAAAAGAATTTTTTAGAGGATGTGGCCTTAGAATGGGTCCTTGAGAAAGACTAGGTTGGGATAGGAATTCAAAGGACATGTAAAGTCAAGGAGTCATCAGAGGTCAGAGAAAGCTCAGAATGGTTTGGGAAAATAGGAGGTGAGGCTGGAAAAGTTGCTTGGGTCTATATTCTAAAGGACCTTGTGTCCCTTATGTAGGAATTTAGACTTCTTGCCAGATGGCTAAAAGGGAATAAAATACGGAGTTTCAATAGGAAACTAACAAAATGAGATCATTCTCATGGCAGTTGGAGGGTGGACCAAATTATGTTTAATAGTTGTGTAACTGAAGAAACTGGTTCAGTAGTTTCACAGAGTATGGAGAAGAGGGTCTAGATAAGAAAAACATTTGTGATGTAGATACAACAAGATTTGATGAGCAATTGGAAATAATCTTTCTTGTTTTAAAGATCACAAACAATGAATATCTATAATCTCCCTTTGAAAGTTATGCAAAGATTGACTCTATGTTTTTAAATTTTTATTTAATTTTAAAATAAATTATACCTTTACATAGTTCCAAAACCAAAAATATGAAAAAGTAGAGTAAAAAAATTACTCTCATCTTTATCTTTCACCTGCCTAGCTTTTACAAGCAACGTCTCCTCCCCCCCAACCAAAAAACGGTGAAGTTACCAATTTCTTTGTAACTTTCAGGGGAAGTAATTATGCATACTCTATTCCAAAAAATGAATATGAAATAAAAAACATTTAAGCAGAGTAAAAGTATGGATAAGAGATTTTAAGTTCAGAGTCATGCTGAATATATGTTACCAAGATAGTATTCTTTTTAGAAGTCTGAGGCTATTAGCAAGAATCAGATCATAACTTATTATGTTAATAGAATGTGATGTTCTTTAACAATAATATTGATAATGTGATGGAATAATTCATAATTTTATACTGAATTTAAAACATTTAGCACTTGCTTAGTAATAAGCTTCTGTAGCTGAAATCATTGTCATTTTGCCAGTGTAGAAAAAAACTGCCATTTCCTATAATTTTTTGTGCCCCTACCCAGAGTCAGTACAAATACATATCCAGGAGTACATAGCAGTAGATACAGATCAGGTATATCAACTTGTAAGACCTTGGAAGGAGTTAAATCTTCTTAGTACATCTGTGCATATAATTTGCATGAAAAGTTTGGTTGCACTCTATGCCAATATGTATACTTTTTATTTCATATTAAATGAAGGAGTGTCCTTTGCTCAGACAGTCTTACTAGCATTGCCTTTTTAAGTTACTTGTACGTCATCTGTGTGCAACCTCCTTTTCCCCGTTATCACAGATTGCCTGCACAATTGAGGTTTGCTAATTAAATATTGAATATTCTCGTCTAATTTTATTTCCTTCAAGTAGTATATGTCAATTAAGTAGGAACAGTGGCAAAATATATTTATATATATCTCCTATCAACTACACGGTGTGCCTGTAATAATATATTTTTGATTGAGGTGTTTTTTGCACTGTCATCATACTGACTAGAGTCAGATTCTTAGTTGGCACATCTAGATGCTCCAACTTTGTGTGACCTAAATAGAAAACATATGGGGGCATGTGTGTTTATTTTTAGCACATGTTAAGCTTTCAGCCTAAGGGCAAAATATATGAAAAACTTCAGGAAGTGAAAAGAAAATCTGTTTTAGAAAATGATAAAGGATTGATTAAATGGTAGGGAAAGCAAACTAAAAACTATTTACTGTAGAAAAGATAGTGTTTAAAAATTCAGTTTCTTCTAGATCCTTCACTTTTAATTACTACATTCTTTATTTCTTTAATAATGGATTTTGTTTTGAAAATGTATCTTAATTGCCTAATAGTGAAGATTGAATTTGTTGGGAGACCTCTTTACCATTTATTGCTAGCCCAGCTGTAAAACTAGTTTAGAAAATGCTTCTAGACTAGTCCCTTTGATGCAGTAATTGCCTGCTGTGAAATAATGCTCCAGAACTACTAGCAGTGTTTATTTAAAAAAATTTTTTTTCACATTTATTGGTTCTCATGTTTCATAGCTTTTTTAGAACCCATTTTCTCAAGTGATCTTTTTACATTTCTGTATACTATCTGTTCAGCAGTTCAGGCAGTGAAATACCACCTTTGTATATTAATTAACAAAGATTTAAATGTTAGGCCCCACATGAGGCATCACTCTAATATAAACTAAACAATGTTGTATTTACATTAGAAGTATCACAGGCTTTATAGCAGGGATTTTGAAACTTGAGTTTTCTTATACATTTTCTTGAAAGACTTTCTAAATGCTTTAGTCAAATCTCTTGAGAAACCTAAAGCAATATACTTTAAGTATATTTTATCTATATGTATGTCAGTATCAGCTAGCATAGCTTTGAAGAGATAAATTTTTTTGTGAATAAGGTGTGTTTTTTGTTGTTGTTGTTTTTTTAAATATATCTTTATTGATTTCAGAGAGAGAGATAGAAACATCAATGATGAGAGAGTCATCATTGATCGGCTGCCTCCTGCACCCCTGACTGGGGATCCAGCCTGCAGCCCGGGCATGTGCCCTGACTGGGAATCAAACCACGATCTCCTGGATCCTAGGTCGATGCTCCACCACTGAGCCACGCCTGGCTGGGCTTGTGAATAAGTTTTTATTGCTGAACTATTTTTTGTTAAAAGTAACTTGTGATATGGAAAGTATGAAACGGGGCATTTCACTCCAATACAGTTGCAGATTATTCAGAACTTACCTACTTTCTGTTATTTTGAATATTTTCCCTTAAAGTACCACCAACTGGCTAGCTTAAAATAACAGCCATAATACCAGAAGCCAGCACTTAACACACAGGAAGTGCAAAGATTTCAGTCTGGCAGTTCTTCAAAAAATAAACACCACGTTACCTAGCAGTTCCACTCCTTGGTATATATACCCAAGAGAAATGAAGATATGTCCACACAAAAACTTGTACATGAATATTCCTAGCAGCAGCATCATAATAACCAACAAGTAGAAACAACACAAAAATGTCCATCATCCGATGAGAGGTAATTCTAATGTATATTCGTACAGTGGAACCATATTTAGCCATTAAAAAGGGAATGAAGTACTGATATAACATGGGTAAACCTTGAAAACATTGTGCTAAGTGAAAGAAGCCACTCACAAAAGACTGTATTGTATAATTCCATTTATATGAAATACCCAAAGTATACAAATTTATAGAGACAAAAGTAATTTAGTGATTTCTTGGGGTGAAAGTGGAGGGTAGTGGAGAGTGACTGATAATGGGTACAGGGTTTCTTTTTGAAGTGATAAAATTGTTCTAAAATTAGATTATGATAGTTGCACAACTCTGTAAATATACTAAAAACCATTGCATTGTACACTTAAATTGAGTGAGTTGTAATGATGTGTGAATTATATTTTTTTTAAAAAGAAAGAAAACCAAAGGTTGCTTTGGAATTTCTAAAGCAAAGTTACTACTGAGTTATTAAGACATAATTTCTAATGTGTATATAGTTTGGTAACCAGCAGTCTTAATCTTTAAAACAAAGAGTTAGTTTTCAACTCCACTAGAGTTACTTTTTTTTAGAAAAATGTATTAATTTCCTCAGTCCTTCAACAAATTAGTGTTTATTGGGCCCTGCTGGGTACCTGACAGTGTTCTTGGTACCAGGGACTCAGTCACATTCCTCATTCTGTTCTTCACCTTCACATGCATTCAGTCACCGTGCCATATCAAGTCTATTTCATATTCTTTAGCCTGTCCCTCCCGATTGCTAAATCCTGTGGCCACATCTCTGTTCTTACCTTGGTGTCTGGGCATTGGTCACATAGGACTACTTCCTTCTTAAAAACTTTCTTGTTCTGTGCACTATCCTGTTCTGTGGCTCTTCCTGCCTCTGAGGCCACTCCTCTTCAGTCTTCTCTACTTCCTCTGCCTGCCCCAGGAATGTTGATGTTTTCTCTTAGGCCCTTTACACATTTTCCTCAGGATTTAGGAGGTGTTAAGTGAATATTTGTTGAATGAACGAATGTACCTGTATTGATGGTTGCTAAAGAGATTTGATTATAATTGGACCTTATGTTAACTGAAGAAATTGCAGTATATCATACCTGATCAATACCCTTCACAATCAAACTTTGGTCCATGCTTCTCTGAAACTACCTTACTACATACTTGCAGTGAAAAATGCAAGCTCATTATTCAGTTTTTGAGTTTATGAGGTTCAGGTAGCTTTTTGTAAGTTGTCTGTATATAAAAGGTAATTATGAAGATAATTTTAAAGAGCATGCATTATTCCAAATTTTTATATCAGTTTGACTATTTTCAGAAATCTTATAGCATAGCTATCCATCCTTAATAAAATAATACCTTACTTGGAGGAACAATTTAATTTAAATATACTCTGAAGCTTGGAAGAGGGAGAAAATTAATACTTAATGAAACTGTTTTATGCCAGGCACTGGCCTATTTGTCTGCCTCCATTATATATTTTCACTTTCCAGCAACTCTGGGAGATAAATATTCTTAGTTATCTTATAGAGAAGAGAAAACTAAAGTTAAAGGAAGTGAAATAGGTTATACACTGCAACATAAACAGCTACTAAAATTCAGAACCAGAGCTCTGTCAGACTTTGCATGCATCTGTTCTTTCCATGCATCTCTTCTGAATGATACTGAAAATATAAACTGGGGATGAAGGCTAAATATAGAAATCAGTGGTGTAAATACTTGAGTGTACTAAATCTAAATTATGTTAGTTATGTGTCTTTTCTCCCTAGGCAATTATTTGGCAGAAAACTAGAGTATCAGATCATAAGATGGCTCTCATGTCTGTTCTGGGGACTGCTGTCATGGGCAATATGGAATCCTTTCAGTACCACTCTGAAGACTCTCAGGTATACAACAAAAATGTTCTTTAAAAATTCTAATTTACCAATGAAACTATTAAATTATTTCCCTGTTGCAGGTTTGGGGGGGGACAAGAGGGTTTTTTTTGTTTTGTTTTGCTTAACATTTATATCAAATATATGTATAAGGTAAAAAACAAAATACATACAGAGCTTGTATTAAACCTCTCCCCATCTCTCCTTTTTGTATATTCTTTATTTTTAATTTTATTGTGCTTACATTAATTTTTTTAATGATTTTCAATTTAGGATGTCATCTATTTGCTTTCCACTATGAAAGAAAAAGAGTTTAACTCTTTGTTTTCCCTTTCTCATTCTAAATATATACTCCAACTTCCTTTTCCTGATCTATCATCCTCAGACAGTGTTTCTTGAGTCCCTATAATGTTGGATGTGGTTATTAACACCCCCACTCTTATTTTTACGTGCCCTTTCCTCTTAGTCATGTCAGCTTTACTTTTATGTTATCAAGCTTAATAACCTATTTTCTTATGTAACCGTTTTTTAAGTCTTCCATATTTTGTTTGAAGATTGATTCTAAAAGTTGAAAATGTATATGGGGTATACATTACTACAGCTATAAATAATCTTCATTGCAAACCCAAGTATGTGCTAGAATTACATTCCCTCTGCAAGGATTCAGTTTTATGTCTCTTTGCCATACAAATTAGAGTATTTCCACTGTCCCAATTAAATGGAATCTCTCTGTTTTTCTCCTATCAATTATGCAATATTTGTCATGTTTTTCTTTGCCTCCTATATGGACTATCTTATATAGTTTTTTGCTTTTTTGGGCTTTCCAAAGTTTTTCTTTAAGTGAAGAAACTTTATTATGTCAGCAATAAAATCCAGCTCTTTTAGTTATTCTAGCTATAAATGGTAATCCATTCCATTTCATTCTTTTTGAACTCATTGTTCCTAGACCTCACTTATTCCGTATTGGATTGATTGTATGTCAAGTTGGGCATTCTGTACAACTCTCATCCTGGGCTTTCTTTTCATAAGAGTGCTGGTTATTTCAACTATTTCTTGTGTCCCATGCCTTCCTCTTTTTTGGTATTCATTCTTATTTATCTGATATGTATCTTTAAGTATTTTTCACAGAAAGGGAACATGAAAGGTAAACTTCCATATCTAAGTGACTTTATTTTGCACTTTCTCTTGTTGATACTCTGGTAGACATAAAATTCTAGATTGAAAATAATTTTTCTTCAGAGCTTTGAAGATATTGAGTATCTTTGACCATCCATTGTTGCTGATAGGAAGATTAATATATTCCAATTCTTTATTTCTAGGCAATGTATTTTTCTACCTGAAAGTTTTCAGGCTCTTTCCTTCATCTTTATCCTTAAATTTTACAAGGATATGTGTAGGTGTGTGTTTTTTATTACACATTTACTTAACTATGCTCAGCTCTTGGTGTGAGACCTTCTGAATCTGAAGACTCCCCCCCAACCCCCAGCTCTGGGTTATGTACTTTGATCTCTCTTCACTTTGATAATTTTTCTGCTTTTTAATGAAAGCTCCCTTTTGTTGAGTGGGACCTCTTATTTTCCTTGTTTGAAGTTTTCCATCTTTTCTTTTTTCAGTAAGTTTTTGGAGATCTCTCTGATTCTTTTACCCCTTCTACTGATTTTTTTTAAAGCTTTATATTTAATTTCCAAGAGCATTTTAAAGTTGTATTGCTTCTTCATAACTTCTTATTGTTTTATGGATACAAAATCCCTCTGAAGATACTAAGTTTTGGTGTCTGTTTTTTAATTATTTGTTCCTTAAGTAATCTTTTTTCTTAGGAGGTCCGTTTCATTTTGCTTATCAGATCTTTTTCTTCCAAGCCTCTCATTCTCTTGCTATCTTTCCCCCAAAATAGCAAGTCTAACTGGGAACTGTGTTTGTGGCTACACTTACTGTTAGGCTCCACATAAGTGTTAAGTAATCAAGACCCTGATCCTATTCCTGGAGTCTGGAGGAATCACAAGTGCCATTGTGGAGTTGAGGCTTACTCTGCAACCACACTCACTGCCCTAGGAAATTCATTTTATCTTGCTCCATTTTCTTCCTCTTCCTTTTTCTCTTTTTTTTTTCCTCCTAGCACTAAATTAAATTGTAACTGGTTTCAGAAGATTGCCTTTATTCATTTTCTTTATAGAAGATCCCTTTTGTTTGTTGTTCTTATGTGTCTGCTGACTAAGCCTGAAGGCTCTCTATTCTGTGGGGCAGTTGGTTTCTCTGTTCTACTTTGCCCTTTTTTCATATTTTGTGGAAATCTCTTTTCTACTACCGGTTCCCCTCCTATTCTCTTTGCAGTATTGAGTTCTTAATTATTATAATTTTAGTAGTGTCTTAAAAGTTCTCTCTGCCCTAGGAACAATTCAGGCCAGCCTTAGTGGCCAGCTGTAGTGCTTGGAGCATGGCCATGATCTGACATGGGTCCTATTTTTCAGAAGTCAGTAGTTTTTTAATAGTTTCGACACACCCAAATGCCACCTTAAACTGGTTATTATGGATGACTTAGAGTATTATCTAAGTTACCATGGGTTCCCTATGGCTTCATGGGACTTTATTGCCTTCACTGGTAACTCAGGAAGCTTTGTGACAGGAGTTACATACCTGATGTCTGTGATATCATGCTTTAGAAATTCTAACTGCCATAGTTTGGTCTGAAGACCAGCAGCATTGGCATCACCTGGAAGCTAATTGTTAGAAACAAAGAATCTCAGCCCTCATCTCAGACACACTGAATCAGAATCTGAATTTTAACAAGGTCTCCAGATGCACATTGAAGTATGGAAAGTACTGATTTAAACCTTGGTCAGTTATGATTCCATGTGTTGATGGGACTATCTCATGACCCAGTTCTGCAGTTGGGATTTTATTTTCTCTGATCTGTATTGAGATGTGTTGCCAGATCTATGCTTGCCCATTGATTAAAAAAAAAATTTATTGAGGTAGAATTGCGTAAGGGCTATTGGTAACCTGTGATTGATAACCAAAACTTTTGATGCACCTTCATGCGGGTATTTTTGCATGGAGGAATGGGAGAATTTGCAAAATGTGTGGCTGAGTGGCTCTAGTTCCATGGGCTATCAGAATGATAAACTTTCTGAGTGTGTCTCTGGTAAGAGTAATCATCTAGTCAAATACCTTTTTCTGTCATGCACTGTGTTTCTAGAAGGGTATTCTTTTATGTTGTTACCAGCTACCCGTCACCATTCCATGCTTTCTGGACTTGTAAGGAGAGTTGTTTTATATCACAGTTTCTTTGACACCTTCCTGTTTCCAGCCAAAAATACTCTTAAGTTGTTTGCCAACTGCTAGTGGTTGCCCCCTCACTGCATTTTTTTCTCCATTACATACCTTTAAGTCGTGAAACTTAGTCACCAGTGCCCCTTCACTGGACTGGGATGGTAGATGCATAGGCCATGGGAACCTTGGGTGTAGAGAATCTTTATATACCTCTTCCCATAATGTTAAGGGTCAGTTTTCTTTGTACAGGGACTCTAATTGGGTAGAATCTCCAATTATAGGTGGTTGTCCCAGTTGCTGTGGTAACATTTGTTAGGTGTTTCCCATAATTTGGCAGATACCACCCCACTCCCAACCCCAGTTCAAAATCAGGTGTTATAAGTAGTTGATGCCTTTCATCCTGCCAAGATTTTAGGGATCCCTTTTTCTAGCTGCCTTGGCTTAGCCTTATTCTTTGTTTTGGATTTGTGTATGCTCTTTCTTGGGACCTCTGCAAACATCTCCAAACAGTGGTGACACATAGTCATTTTAAGCATTTTGGAGAGATGGGTTGGGGGGAGGGTATCTGAGCCACCCATTTAAATTGGAAAGACTGTTTTAAATTCCCTGCTTTGTATGGGAGTGTTTTCTGTCCCTATTTCCATACAGAATTTAATTTCCAACTGACATAGCTGGTTTCTGATCCTAGAGCACATAGGACTTCTGACTTCAGCTGTCACTCCCTGTTCTGTTTTGCACACATAACATCTTTATGTTTGTCGTTTTAAAAAATGGTTAGGTTTTTCAAAATTATTGTAAAAACTAATTTTATCTCTTAGTGCTATCTATTTACAGTTGGGCTGGGGGAGAAGGAAATTTCTACATGACTTATTCCATTATTCTGACCAAAGTACTTAAATTATTACCTTAGAAACATAACTCCACAGTGTTCTAGAGGTTAACTGAAATAGGAGAAAGACTAGTGTTAGTATACCAGTCACAGTTACTTCAACAGAATTGGGGTAGAAGGGAGGAGATGGATTTGACAGATTGGGTAGGTAGCAGGGTTCTTTATTTGATTTTTACTTTTCCATATAACTTAAATATAGTTTGTTCTTAAAGTTATCCTAAGCTATTTTTAAAAGCTTAGTATTTTGGAAGTAATAGTAATTATTCAGTGGCCAACCAAGATGATATGAAAGGTAAACACTAACAGTATTACCAATTTCTTCTTCATTTTATTCTTCATAATTACCGATTTGGAGGAGACTTTTTTTTTTTTAATCCACAAGCTTAGTAAGTCTTCTAGAGACTAAATATGCTGTCCCTGATGCTCAGCAGGTGCTTTAGGAAGGGTCTCATGTTACCTGTTAAATTATACAGCCATTTATAAGTGCTGTGAAGTTTTACAGTTAATTAAGTAGTATCATTTTGTAATGGATTATCCAGCTTTATTAATTTACTTTTTAAGATTGACACAAGTTGGCACAGTGACAATAATGCACTTAGCGTTCTAAAATTGGTAATGTGTCTTCCTTAAACACTTATTTCCAGGGGCAGTGATAGCCATAGACATAGGTGGCAGCCTACAGGCTATGTTGTTAAGGAGCCTCATGGTTTGTGCTTAACCAAAAATAGTACACCCACTGGTTCTCTCACTTTTCTAAATCTCAGCTGAAACTTTACTATTATTTTTTTAACAGGTTAATAACATCTCTGGTTCTACTTGTTTTAAATAAGAGATTATAGTCCTGTGTTTTAAATAACTTGACCAAGATGGCATAGCTAGTAGTGGAGCTGGGATTTAAATCATGTCAGTCTGGCTCTAAACTATTCTTAATGATTATATCACCCTTAAAGGTAAAAGTAGGAGCATTTTCCTTGCCTACTGTTCCCTCAGTGTCTCTCTTCTCATTGGTAATTTTTTCTAGGCTCTTTCTTTATTTTCTTCCTTGTCTTTATATTTGTAAAATAGAGAATATATAAAAATATTTGGTTTGTTTGTAGAAAAGTTCTCTAAACAAAAAATAAAGTACAATGCTGCAATCAATGTCAAAGAGCAAGAGATTTTAACTTTATTTTTATTGTTGACACTATTACAGATGTGCCCATTTTCCCCTTCTTTGCCCACCTTCACCCAGCCTCGGCCCCCCTACTCTCTGGCCATCACTACACTGTTGTCTGTGTCTGTAGGTTATGCATATATGTTCTTTGGCTAATCCCTTTACTTTCTTTCATTCAGTCTCTATTCCATGTATATATGCCTCTGTTTCTATTTTGTTCATCAGTTTATTTTGTCCCTTAGAATCCACATATAAGTGAGATCATAGGGTATTTGCCTTTCTCTAACTGGTGTACTTCACTTAGCATAATAATCTCCAGGTCCATCCGTGCTGTCCCGTTAGGTAAGAGTTCCTTCCTTTTTACGGCCACATAGTATTCCATTGTATAAATGTACCACTGCTTTTTTAATCCACTCATCTACTTTTATCCACTCAGCGCTTGGGCTATTTCTGATCTTGGCTATTGTAAATAATGCTGCAGTGAACATAGGGGTGCATATGTTCTTTCGAAATAGTTTTTCGGGATTCTTAGGATATATTCCCAGAAGTGGGATTGTGGGGTCATATGGCAGTTCCGTTTTTCATTTTTTGAGGTAACTCCATACTGTTCTCCACAGTGGCTGCACCACTCTGCACTCCCACTAGTAGTGCATTAGGATTCCCTTTTCTCCACATTTTTGCAGTACTGTTTGTTGATTTATTGATGATAACCATTCTGACAGGTGTGAGGTGGTATCTCATTGTGGTTTTAATTTAATTTTCATCTCTCTGGTGATTAGTGATGTTGAGCATCTTTTCTTAAGGGCTATTGGCCATCTATATGTCCTCTTTGGGGAGATGTCTGTTCAAGTCCTTCTCCCATTTTTTAATTGGATTGTCTTCCTGGTGTTGAGTTGTATAAGTTCTTTATAATTTTTTAAAATTAACCCCTTATTACATGTATCATTGGCAAATATGTTGTCCCATCTCGTGGGTTCCCTTTTCATTTTGTTGATGGTTTCTATTGCTGTGAAAAGCTTTTTGGTTTGATGTAGTCCAATTTTATAATTTTTTCCTTTGTTTACCTTTCCCTAGGAGATATATTGGCAAAAATACTGCTCTGAGAGATGTCTGAGATTTTACTACCTGTTTTCTTCTAGGATTTTTGCGAGTTCACGACTTACGTTTAAGTCTTTTATCCATTTTGAGTATATTCTTGTATGTGGTGTAAGTTGGTGGTCTAGTTTTATTTTTTTTATGCGTGTACCTATTCAGTTTTCTCAACACCATTGCACTACATTACTCCATTGTATGATCTTGCCTCCTTTGTCAAATATTAATTGACCATAAAGGTGTGGGTTTATTTCTGGGCTCTCTGTTCAGTTCCATTGATCTATATGCCTATTGTTATGCCACTATCAGGCTGTTTTGATTATAGTGGCCAGCAGTCAGAGCCAGCAGTTGGAGTCTGGTCCCTGCACTCTACAGGCTGGTGCTCTTCCCTGGGAAAGTGGTGTCTGGGTCTCCCAGCCAGACTGAATTCCCACTGATTTTCACCACCAGATGCTATAGGGGCTCCTCTTCCTGTCTCTGTTGTTCTTGGTTGGAGATCCCTGCATGGAATTGAGACCTTATGCTCCTAGAGGGAGGGAGCCACCACCACATCTGAGTGGAGGGGCCAGCGTTTTCTGCATCTCTGCCCTTCTTACCAGTCTATGTGGCTTCTTCTGTAAATTCTTGGTGGTTGTATTTCAGCTTAGCTAGCTTTCATTTGGTTGTTCAGGTTGATGGCTTTATAATTTAGCTGTAAATCCGGTTTGGGCCAGGAGCAGGTTGGTGTACCTTCCACAAACTCTGCAGCTGTCTTGGAATCCAAAGAGCAAAAGATTTTTAACTCAGAAATAAAAACCCAGTCAGATTGGCTTCATAGCATACTCAGAATAAATGTAGAAATAGCCACTTCTTTATAAGAAAAGGTGGCTAAAAAAAAGGACAAACAGAGGAAAGTCACAAACATGAAAAAAGAAAAATTTAAAAGACAGAATTTAACGTTTAGCAGAAAACAGTATTTATGTCTTGTGGCAGTAAAATATATGCCCATTCATGAAGCTTTTATGAATGCCAATTTTTCCTTAACATAGAATTGCAAAAAGAGAGAGGCAAAGAACACCAGTTTAACATGCTTCAATATTTTATTTAAGGTTAATGCTCAAGACGTGGTTATCAGGAAGTATATGGCTCTTGAGAGCATAAGATGAAAATCTGTTTATTTTTTGATAACTTTTAATGTATTATGTATAGCCAGACCCGTGGAACCACATTTATTGTTGACATTGCATATTATTTCTGTAATTATTACAATTATAGATTTATCTCAGTGGATTTCTTCCAAAGCATGATGCAGACCACTCTGTCACAAGTCTTTCAACCCCAGAAAGGTGTTTCATCTTTATAAACAGTCGACCAATACACCAAAAAGAAGTATTAAAGGTAATCTATTAAAGAAAAAAAGTACCCCTTGGATCAGAAATAAAAACTAGCTGTGATTTGTCAACTTGTTACAAGAATTACTTCTAAGACTTTGCTCTAAAATAAGGAAAAGGTGAAAAAGAGATACAATAACATTTATTAAGCATTGTTCTAGGTACCTTACATACAGTGTCTGATTGACTCCTCACAACTATGTGATATATTATTTTCTTCTTATTTATGGTGAAAAAAACTGAAATGTTAGTGACTTTCTTGACCACATAGCCAGGAAGTGACAGAGTTTGGATTTGAACTCTGGACTTTAACACTATGATCTTTTACTATGAAGCCAGTTGCATTGGATATCTGTAATGCTTATACTTCATTCATTTAGATTCAAGGCCTCTAAATGAGTATTACTATTTAGATACTGCTTTTCCTTGCAAGCAGTTACATTCACTCCTTTTGGTGGTATTTTATGGATGGCAATATTTGTTTATGTGGGGTTTTTTGTCTTTCATTCATTACATATATTTCTAGCTAATCCGACGTTATTACAATCTGAAGTGCCTAAAGGAATCTACTCGTTTGTATCCCATTTTCTTTCTGAAAATTGATGTTCCTACAGCTAATGTGGATGTTAATTTAACACCGGATAAAAGTCAAGTATTATTACAGAATAAGGTAACCTTTTTTAGATAATTTTTTGAATTTTTGTTATTTACAAACTTACACTATCCTAACCTTTTTTGTGTGACAAAGGAGATTTGCTTGTTTATACATACTTTAAAATATTATTTTAAATCTTGTCTATTTACTATTTTTATAATTTCTCCTAACATTTGTTAATTTGTATTTTTAGGAATCTGTTTTAATTGCTCTTGAAAATCTGATGATGACTTGTTACGGATCACTACCTAGTACAAATTCTTATGAAAATAATAAAACAGATGTTTCCTCAGTTGACATGGTTGTAAGTAAAACAGCAGAAACAGATGTGCTTTTTAATAAGATGGAATCATCTGGAAGTAATTATCCAAATGTTGATACTTCAAGCATTTCTTTCGAAAATGATGTGCATAATGATGAATCTGGAGAAAACACTAATTGTTGTTTAAGTCATCATATACACAGTGACCATTATGATGATCATTTTATTAATGAAAATTCTAACATTGATAAGAACACTAAAAATACATTTCAGGAGATCCCAATGAATAATTTATCATGTGAAGACACCCAGAAGGAATATAGTGAAACTTGTTTTGTAGGTTCTGTTAAGCACGCCCAATCAGAAAATGGCAATAAAGGCCATATAGATGAGAATGGAAAAAATGAAAAAGAGGCAGTTCCTGAGAAGTCTTTGGAAATTTGTGCAGATGACTGGAGCAAGGGAAATGCACTCAAAAATTCAATGGGAGAAAACATCGAACCTGTGAAAATTTTAGTTCCTCAAGAAAGTTCAGTATGTAAAGTAAGTAAGAATAGTAATCCAAGCCCTGAACAAAAGAATCTCAGTGAAGGTTTCTGTAACAAAAATTCAAATGTGGTAGATAACAAATCTGGGCAGCTTACAGCGTATGATTTAATCAGCAATCGTGTAATCAAGAAACCCATGTCAGCAAGTGCCCTTTTTGTTCAAGATCATCGTGTTCAGTTTCTCACAGAAAATTCTAAGACCAGTTTGGAGGATGCAACAATACAAATTGAAGAACTGTGGAAGACATTGAGTAAAGAGGAAAAATTGAAGTAAGTTTCCAGAGCTTGCATGTGACCTGAATATTCAAATATTTCCATCCACTAGGTTAAAAAATTTTTTTTCAACTTCTTATTTATGGAAAAGCAGAATGGAAAATGCCTTTTGACTTGGCTAGAGTGCCTTTTTTGGCATCACTTTTTTAGCTAGAAGATTTTAGCTCTTTTTTGTTTTGATATAAGCCTTAACTATTTGTTTAAAAATTATAACATTATTGCAGATTCAGTTTAGTGGTGTTAATGCTGTCCTTATTCAGTGTAACTCAAGGCTTCCTTCTAAAGTCTTTATTTATTGGCAGCTTTTAACTACAGTAGGTTTTTTGGTAGGTAAATAGGTGGTCTGATCTATCTTTGATTAAAATAACTACTTACTTGCCATCTCTAAGTCGGGTGATCTAAATAAATATTCCCAGATAATATGATGGGTGTTTCTAATTGACTTAGGGTACTTACTATAAACGCAAAATATGTTTGCATGATTCTAGCCCACCAGAAAAATGAAAGGGTAGAATTACACTTCCAATCACACATTATCTAAGCCATCTGAATTCTATGTCAGAGACCAGGAGGAAGAACTTTAATGTAACCTATCATCCAGAGTTTATATTTGGCAATAAAATATATGGATACTTGACCAATTTTTTTTTTCATTAGCTTATTCAGTCTTACAAAGATACTATCAATTTAAAATAATAAAGACCATCATTAATACCAATAGGCAAAACCTCCATAAATTAACTTGTCTTTTCACTTTTTTTTGTGGGAATGGTCATCAAGTTTTGCTCTTTTTTCAGACATACACAGAAGTAGACAAAGCAGTACAGTGAGCCCATCACCCTTTTTATCAATCGTCATATCCTGGTCAGTCTTGCTTCATCCTATCTGCACTCACTTCACTTTCCCTTCTTTATCATTATTATCCTGAAGGAAATCCTAGGATAATATCTATTTCATAAATATTATAGCATGTATCTAGAAAAAATAAAGATACTCTTATTTTAAATATAGCCATAATACAATTGTCGTAACTTTTTAAAACAGAAATTCCATAATATCATCAAATATTTAATATTTAGATTTCTAATTATTTCATAAATGTCAGGTTTTTAAAAGTTTGTCTATTTGAATCAGTATACAAGTAAAGGTCACACATGATTGTCTTTAGTTTTACCTAAATGACGCACAACTATGTAGTTTAAAGATGAGTGCACTTAACTTTTAGTACATCAAACCCACAGAAGTTGAATTACATTGGCCAGGAAGGTGATGAATTGATAACTGTCTGAGAATAGAAAAATTAAAAGCATAGATATTTCCCAGTTCTCATGGAAGTAGAGATAGTGTAACCGCTTAAGATAGCTATTCCCTTGCAACCTCACAATAGCAAATACTGTTCCAGTTTTGGGGAATGTCAGTATTGTTTCTCCTTGTAGGCCCCAAGTTGTTAGGGTACAAGGATTATGGTTAATAATCCTCATCTAAAAGTTTGTCATTAGGCAGTATTCTGGAATCCAAAATTTTCTCTATCTTACTGCCATAAGACTGACAAAAATGCCATGTTGGTCAAAAGCAGACCTCTGAATCTATATTTGCATTCTAACCCATTTCTCTCTTTGCTAGGTTTTTGTAAAAATGTGGACAGTATCTCCTAGATAATTGTGAAGTTTAAATAAGATACTGTGTATTATGATACAAGATAAATGACTGGCACATAGTGAATGACTATCCATGATGTTAATCAGATTTTTAATCTGTGAAAGAAATTTCTATTGTGATTGATACTATTTTTCATTTGCTTTGTAAATATTAAATTTAATCTGCAGGCCAGAAATAGAAACCTATGGAGAAAATACAGGTATCTTGAGATCAGAGAACTTACTCTGTATTAGAATCTTCCAGAGCCCCTGAAGTCTTGGGACCATGATCAGCTGTGTCCAAAATCATGATTAGTGAGATGGTGGAACAAAAATATCACACTAATAACACTAACTACCACTTCTAGTCTTTATTTTCGATTTTTTCCCCCATGATTCTAAATTCTACAAGGAGTGCTAAGAGATATCAGAGTAGACTTCTACAACCAGTCTTTTCATTCATCCTTTCTTTTTTTTCCTTTCTATTTCTTTTCCTCCCTTCTTCCTTCTCTTTTTGCTTTCTTCCTTTCCTCCTTTCCTAACCTTTTCCCTCTCCACCTCCCTCCATTTCTTCCCTCTTTCCTTCCTTAAATTAGGGAATATATATTGAGGCATCCTGTGTACAAAACCCTATGTACCCTAGCTAGTCACTTCAAATACAGTAATAAGTAAACATTTCCTGCTTATAAATGATGCAGTCTAGGGAGGAAGACAAAAAAATAGTAATCATAGAATGTGATGAGTTTTAAAATTTAAAAAATATAGGGAATGTGAAAACACTTAGCAGTTGGTCTTAATCTCATCTATGGGACAGGAAATGCTTCCCTGAATACACATTAATCAGAAAGGTGTCAGAAATTTTCTAGATAGAAGGAACAGCATGTAAGAAGGCCCAGAAATGAGAAGCAAAATGGTATTATTCAGGAACTGAAAGATGCCCTCTATGACAGGAATTGAATATATGGGAGTGTGGTAAAGAAAGGTGGGGAAAGGCAGGCCAGGTCATGGAAGGGTTTTGTAAGCATAACAAAGAGTTTGAAAAGAACTAAAATGGAGGATTTCTGCTGAACAGTTAGGACATACTGTGGAGTAGGAATACTTTCATTTTTCAGTTCTTCCTTTCAGGTTTCCCCTTCACCTTGTTTTTCTCTCCTCTTGTGGGTTGGAAACCAGATTAGGCATGTGACGTGCCGCTGGGGTCTCAGTCAATAGATGTTAACTTGAATTTTCATTTGCAGTAGTTATGAACATATTTCTACTTAAATAGCTAAGAATAGATTGTAATTGGGGTATTATTGAAAACGGTAAATAAACTTTATAACTACATGTAATCTTTAGTAACAAAAACATCATTTTAATTGATTACTGGTCAAATCAGAATTAGTATTTTTCCATTCAAGTTAATAAATCCCTTAATGACATTAAGTCAAAGGTAGCAGCTGTTTTTACTTAACATTCACTTAATATTCCTTTGGACATAACTTTTTATATTTCCCAAGGAACTAATGAAATTGACTTCTTGAGTAAATCAAAAGATTAGTACCATATGTGAAAATTTGCGCTTTATAATTAATTACAAATGGTGACCTTCATCTTGAACTAATTTTCCATCATACAGGAAATCTTGAATTTGAATTTCCAGGAGCTAAAAATACTTAATTGTAGTAATATTGAAAGTAAATTAATCATGTGTTTTATGTAGCTAATCCAGAAGTTCAGATTCTAAGTAGAAATGAGAGAAAATAATGTAAAAATTTATGAGTATGACATGGTGAGTAACCAAAAGAGACATTTTTTATCTAGTTTACAGAGAAACAAGGTCTTTTTTACATTCTCATCGGATAACATTTCTTTAACTACATCATGTGCTATGGTCTTTTGTCTCTTAATTTCACTTTTAATATTTAATACAGTTCTCCCAATAATATCATTTTAATTTTCTAACAGAAATCTATTCAGATTTCCACTTTAAAATGTTTTATGTATATTACCTACAATAGAATTCAGCCAGCTTCTTAAAACAAGAGAGAGCATTCTTTAGTCTCAAATTTAAAACTGAATTTTTTAAAAAAACATTTAGTAAGATTGTTCAAATAATTATTAACCATTAGTCAAATTATGTTCCCTTTTCATTATGTTTCTTGATAGACGATAAAGGTAGCAAACATCTCCATTTGCTATGTGCCAAGTACTGTTCTACTATAGCTATAGTTTATCCAATACTGAGACACAGAAGAATAATTGGCCAACGTTTACAGAGCTACTAAATGGCAGAGCCAAGCCAGGCAGTCTGTTTTTATGTCTTTGCTCTTAGCCACTACACTCTGCTGAACACAATAATAGTAGTTTTCAATTCTAGATGTGAATTAGAATCACTCATGGAACTCTTTAAAAAACAGGACTGCCTGACCTCAGCCTAGACCTGGAGCAATAGAAACTGAGTGGGACCTAAGCATCTCAATTTTTTAGAAAAGGTTTGATATGACAATTACACTAGAGCCCAGTAAAATTTTAAAACGTTCATTATTTTGTACTTTTGAAATTAAATTAGATGATTTTGTAATTGTTCACTTTATTTGAATAATTTTTTTCATTGATCACTCTAAAATGAGAAATATGTAGCAACTGAAAAAATAAATGTTTAGCTATGAAACCATTATAAATTTAATCATAAGTTTTATTTTGCATCCTACTATAGTGACTTTAATTTTACTAGTATCTGTTTAGAAAATGGAATACTAATTAATGTATGTAAATTTTCTTTTGTAGTGCTCAGGGAATTGTTTATTTCATGTTGATGTGATAGTAAAAGTATAAGGAACTCTTCACATCTGGGATTGACTGTCTTTTTGTTGCTTTTATTGTGTGTGCCTTCAATGCTTTCTTAAATGGTTTTTATTTTATTTTTTAAATTTATTTTTTAAATATATCTTTATTGACTTCAGAAAGAGGAAAGGAGAGGGAGAGAGAGAGATAGAAACATCAATGATGAGAGAGCCATTGATCAGCTGCAGTCCCCAACCGGGGCATGTGCCCTGACCGGGAATCAAACCCTGATCGCCTGGATCCTAGGTCGATACTCAACCCCTGAGCCACGCCCGGCCGGGCTCTTAAATGGTTTTTAAAACTGAGTAAAATTTAGTTCCTGTGAAATGCATATATCTTAACCATATATATAGCTCAATGCATTTTCATATGTATACACCCATGTGACCACCACCCTAAAACATGAACATTTCATCACCCCAGAAAGTTCCCTTATACCAGTTACCAGCCAGTCTCCATAAGCAGCCAGTTTTGATTTCCATCACACTAGCTTGCTTTTTCCAGTACTTGAACATCATATATATAAAATCATATGTACTTTTATACCTAGCATCATCCCCTCAACAAAATATTTTAGTGGTTTTCATTATATTTGTTGAATGTATCTGTATAGTTCATTTTTTAATAGGTTATATTCAATTATATAAATATACAGGCATGCACTGCCTAAAGACAGGGATATACTCTTAGAAATGCATCATTAGGTGATTTTGTTGCTGTACAAACATAGAGTGTACCATCACTAACCTAGTTGGTATAGCCTACTACAGACCTACTTTCTATGTTATAGCCTATTGTTCTTAGGCTACAGGTCTGTACAGCATGTCACTATACTGAATACTGTAGGCAGTTGTAAAACGATGGCAAGTATTTGTGTATCTAAATATAAAAAAGGTACAGTAAATATAGTATAAAAGATTAAAAATGGTACACCTATAGAGGGCACTTAACATGAATGGAGCTCTACTTAAGTCAGTGTGTGAGCAGTAAGTGAATGTGAAGGACTAGGACATTACTGTACAGTACTATAGATTTTATAAACACTACAGTAGTAGGCTACACTAAATTTATAAAACATGAGATTAAATCAAGCAGGAAAGAAAATGATGCAAGAGATTTAATAAACACAAGACGTATGAGGCTGCTGCCAGCATAACATGGCATACTGTTTTACAGCAAACTTTTTTTTTATAAGTAGAACATACTCTAACAATAAAAAGTATAATAGAGTAAATACATAAATCTTTTACTTTCAAAAAGTCTGTGTCTTTATATTTAAAGTATAACTCTTGTAGTCTCAAATAGCTGGATTTTTCTTTTAAATTCAGTCTGACAATCTCTGCCTTTTAATTGGAATATTTAGTCCATGTAATGTAATGAACATGGTTGAGTTTAGGTCTACCATTTTCTTATTTTGTTCATCTCATCTCTGTTTTGTTCTTCTGTTCCTTCTCTTTTTTGGGAAGCAGTCTTCTCCAGGTTAAAATAATATAATTTAATATTTAATTTTAATTCCTCTATTGCCTTTGCATTAGTTTTTGCTTTGGGAAATATTTTATACATCCTTAATTTATCATAATCTTCTTAGAGTTAATAGGATATTTCACACAAATAGAGAGTGGTTCAAAAGTAGGTTTATAGTTGTATGTGAAACGAGTTTATTCTTGTTTTATTTATTAATTATTATTTTCCATACAAGCAACTATAAACCTTTTGTATAAAAATTTGTTACTTGAATTCCATTATAATTTCACCCTTAGCCTTTCTGCAGTTGGTGTCATATATTTTATATCTACATAGAGCATAAACGTCACTTTAAAATACTACTTTTTTAAAGTTACCTTTCAAAAATAAGAGAATTTTATTTAAAAGATCATTTTTTCTATTTACCTACATAGTTGCCATTTCTGAGTATCCATTTGGTGTCGTTCCTTAATAGTACAATTATGCTGAAAACAAGATTCTCAGCTTTCTTTTATTTGAAAATGTCTGTTTTTATTTTTGTGGTGGTGTTTTTTTGTAATGTCTTTTTTTTCCCTCTGACTCGTTTCAGAATATTAGTACCACCTTTGGTTTTTAGCAGTTATGTAATATCTTTTTCTTTTTTTGCTTTCAGGATTTTATCTTTATCTTTGGTGTTCAGTCATTAGGAGTCTAATATACTTAGCTGTGGATTTCTTTGCATTTATCCTCCTAGAGGTTTACTGACCTTGGATGTGTAAAATGTTGTATGTCTCCAGATTGGTTAAGTGTCAGCCATAATATCATTTCTTCAAGTGTCTTTCCTCCCTCACTTTTATTATTTATCTGGAACTCCAGTTACCTATATATGTTGGGTTGCTGGTTGACCCATAAGTCACTAAGGTGTTTTTTTTTTTTTCAATCTTCTTCAGTCACTTTTCTCTCTGTTGTTCAGATTGGATAATTCCTATTGATCTGTATTCTATTTTACTGACCTTTTCTTTTGCCATCACTTGTCTGCTATTAAGCCTACCCAGTGAGTTTTTCATTTTAGATATTGTGTCTCTTAGTTGTAGAATTTCCATTTCCGTTTGGTCCTTTTTATAATTTTCCTTCTCTTTTGAGATACCCCCTTCTATTCTCTCATTATGATGTTTTCCTCTAAGTCCTTAAATATTATAAAAACCTGTTTTTATTTATTTTGAAAATTCCAATATCTGAGTCATCTTGAGGTTGATTGGTTTGTACTGACCACTTTTTCTCTTGACCATGACTCATACTTTCCTGGTTTATTGCTTAAGGGATAGCTTTTGATTGCATAATGGACATTATGGCTGATATGTTATAGAAACTCTGCATTCTGTTTTCTTCTGAAAACTGTTGGTTTTTCTGCTGAGTATTTAAGTTATTGGCAGATAACCTTGAGCTTGTGGAGGCATCGTTTTACACTTCGAGATACTACGTTTTGCCTTTAGTCCTAGGGCAGCTTCCATAGTCATAGGACAGTTTTTTATTTCTTACCCCTAAGATGTGGTCTTCCTTCAGTTTTAATTGAAAGCCCAAAGTGTTTACTTACACCATGTAATTTGGAATTCAAACTCCAGACTCTTATTTTTTCTTAACTGCAATGAGTAGCCGCTGAAATATCTGCTTAACTCATTTAGTCTTCTAGTGATTATTTTCCTCTGGGTTCCCACACATGGGATTTTCTCCCTCTATTTTCAGTTGTTTTGGAAGCAAGGAACTAGCTCTGTGTTGTGGTGACCCAAGCTAATAAGAGTGCAGCTTTCTAATTGAGTTCTTGCCATTCCCCTTAATGGTGGGGACTGCTCTCTGGGTAAAGGCTATATAAATGTGGTTCTCTTTATTCAAGGGTTGAATCCATTACAGTTTCTGCCTGCTTTAGGGTGCTCTTCAGTGACTATTTTAAATGTTTGGTATCTATATTTTGTTCATATATGGGGGGGAGATGTTCATATATGGGAGGGATAGTTCAATATAAGCTCCATCATTACTAGACCTGGAATGTCAGCTCCATTTTTTATAAAATTTATTTCAGATGGTTAATATATTTCTGATTATGAACTCATTAGTTCTATTTTATCTCTATTCGTAGATATGAAGAGAGGGCTACTAAAGACTTGGAACGATACAATAGACAAATCAAGAGAGCCATTGAACAGGAGTCACAAATACCATTACAAGATGGCAGAAAAAAGATAAAACCCACAAGCTCATGGAGTTTGGCACAGAAGCACAAGTTAAAAAAGTCATCATCTAATCAGCCAAAACTTGATGAGCTTTTTCAGTCCCAAATTGAAAAAAAAAAGAATCAAAACATTAAAACAGTACAAATTCACTTTTCTATGGAAAACTTTAAAAAAAATTTTGAGAAACACAAGACATTTGCACTAGAAGAAAAGGATGAACTTTGCTTGATCCATAATCTCAAGTTTCCTGATGCCTGGCTGATTGCATCCAAAACAGAGGTGACGTTGTTAAACCCATACAGAGTGGAAGAAGCCCTGCTATTTAAAAGACTTCTTGAGAATCATAAACTTCCTGCAGAACCACTGGAAAAACCAATTATATTAACAGAGAGGTATGGTGAAGTAATAATATTTTTTACTCTAAAAACACTTATTAATCTGTACTAGATTAGAAATTGAAGGTAAAAAGTTGAAAGTGTTTTCTAATAGGGAAAAGTAATGTTTATTTAAAGAAATCTTTTAAAAACTTTATTTCTAATCTTCAGTAGAATTCATTGCTTTTAAATAAATAACTTTAAATATTCTACATAATTCTGCAATTAATAAATATGAAGCTTAATTCTCCTCCTGTACATTAGTGACTTCCCCAGGGTAATTTTGAAGTTAGGTTGCCATGATTCTTCTTCATTGCATGCTCTTTAACATTAAAAATATATATGCCAAAATAGAATTATACAATGAATACCTTCATCGACAATTTTCAAGATTTTGCCACATTTATTATGTCTGCCAATGTACGTGTGTGTATATATGTATATGTATATGCATATTTTCTTTCCTTTGCTAAACTGTTTTAGAATAGTTCCCACACATCTTTCAGTATATCTCTCTCAAACTATTTTTTTTTAAATATGTCTTTATTGATTTCAGGGAGAGGAAGGGAGAGGGAGAGAGAGATAGAAACATCAATGATGAGAGAGTCATCATTGATCGGTTACCTCCTGCACTCCCCCAACTGGGGGTAGAGCCCGCAACCCAGGCATGTGCCCTGACCAAGAATCGGAACTGCAATCTCCTGGATCCTAGGTCTATGATCAACCACTGAGCCACTCCTGGCCAGGTTCAAACTATTTTCTTACCTAACCAAATGCCTTTGTCATACCTTACACAATAATAATTCCTTGGAATTGTTCTTCATTGTCTCAAAATATTTTTTCTATAGTTTTTAAGTTTTTAATTTGTATTTAAACAAAGTCCAACTATAAATTTTGGTATGCATACAAATCTGTTTTGATATCACACCATTAACTTTTTGTTGATACTGACACTTGTCTCATCTTGATTTGTCTCTTTGCTTCCTTGTGGAGATAGTCAACTTGTTTTTCCCTGTCCTGTATTTAAATGGAAGTTAGCTCAGAAGGAATGAATGGGTTTAGATTCTGCTTTCTGGTGAGACTGCTTAATAGGTGGTGCTATGTGCTTTATATTTAATCATATCAAAAGGCACTTATCTCTGGGTTCAGCTGCTAACAGCCTGATCTTCCACCTTGAAGTGTCCTATCAACCTTTCCATCTAATGGTTTCATCCATTGATTATTATTGCTTGGACTAATTTTATTACAGATTGTAAAACAGGGAGTTTCCTTTTTATATCTTAAATGAGCAAGTTACTTTCTGTAAAAATGAATAACTAATAACATTAATATTTACCTTTTTATACTTAATATTTCTTTTTTAGTCTAACATGGGTAGAAGAGAATCATATGTACAAGAAAGGAGATAAAAACGTGAAATTAAAAAGATAATTAGAATTTGTAGTCTAGGGCACATCAACAGATAATTGTTTCAGGCTTCTAAGAATAAATAAAATATTATTTATAAAATATATTAAAACTTTTTTGTTAAAGACTCTGTCACCAGAAGGAAAAAAAATGGGACCAAAACACAGAAAAACATTTGTTAAAGCTATTTTAATTTTCTTAAAAAAGAGCTAGGGTGTAGCTGGAGTTTTCTGAAATGTGACGTCCCCATCACAGTTAATAATGTAAGTTTTTCAGAACAAGCTATGGACAGAATAATTATGGGTTGGGCTCAGTTTTCTCAAAAGAGTCTAATGAGGTTTGTGTAGCTTATCTCTGAAGGGAGTAATTTAGATATATATAAAACACAAAACGAGCTCAATAATAATAATAACAGCTAATGTTTATTGAGCACTTACTTATGATACTAACTTTACTAACCCTTTGCTTTCATGATCTTCACACCTTATGAAAGATAGGTACTATCATTATCCATATTTTATAGATGAGGAAACTAAAACACAGAACTGTTAAGTAACTTACCTAGGTTCACACAGCTAATAAATAAATATTTGGATCCAAGAATCCAATCCAGACAGTAACTGTAGAGCCTGTACCATTTGTTGCTGTAGTTTATCATCATCATCACCATTGATATTCTGAATGTTGTTTAGAAAAACATCATCTATTCATTTACTTGTTCAAGAGTACAGGATTGAAATGAAGAAATAACAGCTTATAAATTTTTACTGGAACATAGAACAGTGCCTTGCACCCCTAAGACAGTATCAGTTGATAGACACTCAGATATTCATTGACTGAATGGGAAAATGTAACCACTCACATGTCAACCCCAATAGATACTTTATTGTAATAACATGTTTTAGCACTATGATCAGGTCTAACACCAACATGAAAGGCTAATTTGTGACCTAGATAATCTTTGGCTACCTCAAAATTTTGTTTAAAGCCTATACCACTCAGAACCATTTCATATGCCACCTTTGGCAAACATGCCATGCCTACAGTAGACTGGAGGAAGCTCTCCCAAGTTCCGAATTACTAAATTTATATATCTTTTTTTTATTGAAGAAACCTTAACTAGCAATTGAAAATTATGTAGGATTTACCACTTGAGTAACTTGACAATGTCTTGTGTGTCTGTTTAAAAATGTAAATGGCATTATTTGTAAGTTTTCATTTGTATTATATAGAGCACATTTTTTTGCTTAACATTTTATTTATAACATTCTAGAAGATAGAAACTGTCTTTTATATCTGTTCTTCCTCCTTTTGAACATAGTATGTGGTAGATCTTCTGTAAAATATTAACAGATGCCCAGCCAGGCATGGCTCAGTGGTTGAGTATCAACGTAGGATCTAGGAGATGGCGGTTCGATTCTTGGTCAGGGCACACGCCCGGGTTGTGGGCTCAGTCACACACACACACACTTGGGGGCATGCAGGAGGCACCCAGTCAATGATGACTCTCTCATCATTGATGTTTCTATCTGTCCCTTTCCCTCTCCCTTCCTCTTCCTGAAACCAATAAATATATATTTAAATATATGTGTGTGTGTGTGTGTGTGTGTGTGTGTGTGTGTTAACAGAAATGTAAAAAAGTAAAGTTTCTAGCAGGGCTACTTGTAGCTTTGTATTTTGCTTACAAGTAACACCTTTTTGAATTAACTTTTTTCTATAAATTTTAAATTTTTATTTTACATACTTAATAAGTTAAAGGGCCATTATTTCTTTTCCAGTCTTTTTAACGGACCTCATTATTTAGAGATTTTATATAAAATGACAGCAGATGACCAGACATACAGTGGATCAACTTACCTGTCTGATGCTCGTCTTACAGCAAATGGTTTCAAGATAAAATTTATACCAGGTATGATCATCATCATCACCATCATCTGGCTCTCAGATTGATGTTCTGAATGTTGTTTGGAAACATTCTGATGTGGTTTAATATTTCCTAGTTTGGAGAAATAAATCTTGTTTCAAGAGACACATTTGGGTTTCATAATTTAGAGATATCATGGTATATTTTTGTGTCTCACCAAAAGTACATCAGCTATGTAAAAACAGTTGCATTTCAAACATGTCACATTTGTCTGAAATAAGCAAGTTTAGCATCTCTTTTAGTCTGTTGCCTTGCATTTTGCATTTTCATAACTAATTGGGTAGTTTTAATTTTTGCCATTCTTTGTCACAGTATTCAAACTGCCTGCTTTGTTTAACTAGTTATTAAAAACTCCTTTAGATGATGGAGAAGTATATATACAGCTTACTAGAGTGACCTAACAAAAATGGACATCTTTATTTTAAGTGATGTAGTTGTTTTGCCAATTAATTGTGTAACTCTTACTGTTTGGAGAGTGGATGATTTGATTTCATTGCTAAAAAGACTGTGTGATAACACTGTTGGTATGGAAATTCACTGGGTGGGGAGAAAAAAGAATCCTTCTGGCTAAGAGATTTCAGTTTTCCTGGCTGACCCTTTCTCTGTTCTTTCATAGTTTCCATACTTAACTGCCTTCTGCCCTAGCTGCCTAAGTTGGTACCAAGAAGCACAAAGGAATCACAAAGAGTGATAAAACTGTTCCCACTTCCCACCCACTCCTAAACTTGTGACCAAAGTGTAGAAAAACATAGTTCAACCAAAACAGTGTTGACGATTTTTAAAGGAATGTTTTAATGAGACCTCAAAAGAAAAGATAGAGATCCATGGAGCAGTCAGACACATTTCAGAGGGAAGGCCGGGGGTGGGAGGGTATATTAATCAAAGAACTTAGATGCATAAATTCATGACCTATGGACACAAACAATAGTGTGGAGAAGGTCTGGGCGGGGGGGGGGGGGGGGTTGATGCTGGGTGGAGGGGATCAATAGGGGTAAAGGGGGACATCTGTAATACTTTCAACAATAAAGATAAGCAAAAATAAAAGTGTCATTTTTAAAGTATACAGAATTTGAATATACTTTACCAAATGCTGTCAAATTTTATAATTAAAATTATTTCTATCTTTTTCCAAAAAGATACTTTGTATAAAATATTCTATCAACTATTAAAATTTATAAAATGCATAGTAAAATTAACAAATATTAAAATTTAAATTCATTACTTAAACAAAGTAAAAACAATGTACAAAACCATGAAATTAGGTATACACTGAAAATACTTTGGTGTTCTAAACATTAATTTTACTTGACTTTTTCAGTTTTAAGGATACCTACCCAAAATTTCTTACCTGTTGCCTCAGTGATAGATATTTAGATTTGGAGCATAGAGTGTCTAAATCCCAACTCTGCCATTTAAAAACTGTGTTTATAGGAAAGTTAGTTAGCCTAGATATTTCCTCATCAATAACAACTAATAATTATTGAATAATACTTATGTGTAGGGCACTGTTCTTAATATTAAATGTATTAATTTATTAATCATCCTAACAGCCCTATGAAATATTCTTTATTGCTGTCCCCATTTTATAGGTGGTGAAATCAAGGTATGGAGAAGTTAAATTTTCTTAAAGGTGCACAGTTAGTGGTAGAACTAGGATTTGAACCCATGTAATCTGCCTTTAGAGCCTAGCTCTTAATGAATTTGTTATATTGCTTCCCTATTAAAATTGAAATATTTACTTCGTGAATATCAATCATTTAGCATAGTACATAGCAATGATAGGTATACAAATACTCTTTTCTTCCCATCCTTCAGCACTCCTTTCTGACCTGAACTGACATGTAGTCATTTCTTTTAGTCCTCCTAGAAATCTTCGGGGTCCTTGGCATCTTTTTAATTTATTTGCAATGTGAAACAAGGGGGGTGTGTGTGTGTTGTGTTGTGTAGTGTATAGCAAGATATTTTCTTTTTTGTAAAAATATATCTTTATTGATTTCAGAGAGAGGAAAGGAGAGGGGGAGAGAGAGAGAGAAACATCAATGATGAGAAAGTCATTGACTGGCTGCCTCCTGCATGCCCCCTGCTGGGAATTGAGCCCACAGCCCAGTTGTGTGCCCTGACTGGGAATCGAATTGTGATCTCCCAGATCATAGATCAGTGCTCAACTGCTGGGCCACACCCAGCCGGGCAAGATGTTTTCTTCTTAATCTCTTTTCCTAATTAACTCTGGTGTTGGTAGCTGGTGCCATTTTTTTCCCTAAAAAATGTTCACAGCATTTTTTTTTAAGTTAGGATAACTAACTCTATCTATTCCAAGAGCATGTTTAGTTTTGAGCTACCCAGTAAGTTTCTGACAGATGCTTTCAGCTCTTAGCTTATAGTGTTTTTTAAGTCTTATTGAATGACAGTGTTTTGCATGGCACCAAAGATGTAAAAATGAATAAGTCATTTGCAAACTCAGTTGATTTGCTTGGAATTAACTTAGATTATCATCAGCATTATTTCTCTTGTCAACAACAGCTCAAATTAAAAACATTCATGTTTTCTTCCTTAAATTTTTTGGCCTTTTTTTCTTTATTAACTTGTATACCACGTTTCTTAAAGCCCGTTTCTTTTTCTTTTAGTGAGAGTTTTATTGTATTGAACTTTACTTTGGATCAACAGTTTGCCAGTTTTTACAAAACATCTTTGGATACAGACAAAGGCATATGAAAAACAGGAAGAATACACCTGGCTTTGAGGGAAAAGATTCTGAATGTGACCCTAAGAACTTTGCTTATTAATGGCTTTTTGTTCTGCATCAGTAGGAGTTCCATATTTTAGGAAGTGAAAACTTGTCAAACCACTTATTAATTTGAAGTGTTTTCCCTGAAAAATGGGAAGCATTTCACAGAATTTTATAGAAACATCCTGAAAGTTTATTGTTACATGGTTCCAAATATCTCTTTAAGTTTTATATCTGAATTTTGCAAGGACAGGGATTAAAATATTGCTCAATTTCCTCATCAGTTGCCAAATACTTTTTACCAATGTCCACAAGTAATTCTGTAAAATGTGTACAATTTTCCAGGGCAAATGTAATCAGCATTAACTTTTCAATCAAATCACTTAGTAACAAGTCTCTTGACTAATATTTTTGTAAATTTCCATATCCATATATGTAAAGATGTGAACTAGAATATTCTGCTACCTCCTCTTTGCCTAACCCCTGTTTCAAGTCATTTAAGTTCCCCTGGTTGCTCAAACTCTCTATTTTGTCTCTGTTCACTAAACTGTATTTTATCACTTAATGGTTGATTACATAGTTCTTACACTTTCCTGTTTCCCAAGAAGAACATTAGGAAGCCTGCTCTGTTTAGTATACCACTATTGCATCTGCCATCTACATCAAGGAACTATAGTCTGTAACTGAGAACAGGTTAGGGATAGGATCATTGACATATCAGGATCTGAAACTCCTCAGTCTACATCACTCCTCTTTTTTTTTATTCATCCATTTATAGCTAATTTATACCACTTTCCAACATTGGACTGTCTCATTTTCTTTACTTCAAAGTAACATTGTATGGATTTCAATATTAAGAACACTTACACAGATGTAGCCAAAGAAAACAAGCCTAATATTTTCCATTTGATTCCTTTTTTATTTTTTTAAAATTTATTGGGGTGACAGTGGTTAAATTTATTGGGGTGACATTTAGGTTTCAGGAGTAGGTTTCTATGTTACAAGATCTGTATATTGCTTTGTGTGCCCCCCACCCAAATTCATATCTTCTGTCACCATATATTAAGACCTCCTTCACTTCCCTCTGGCAACTACCACACTGCTGTTTCTGTTCAGGAGTTTCAGTTTTATATCCCACATATGAGTGAAATCGTATGGCTCTTAGTTTTTTCTGACTGCCTTATTTCACTTAGCATAATATCCTCCAGATCCATCCATGTCGTTGCAAATGGCAGAATTTCATCCTTTCTTATGGCTGAGTAAATAGTCCATTGTGTACATGTCCCGCATCTTCTTTATCCATTCCTCTATTGCAGGACACTTTGGCTGTTTCCATGTCTTGGCCACCGTGAATAATGCTGCAATGAACACAGGGGTGCATATATCTTTTTATTAATAATAAAATGCATTTTAATGCAAAATTTGATGCTTTGGAATATATGCTGTTGTAAATATTTTACCTAGTTATATAATCAATCATGTAGCTAGTTTTTAGCTTTATTTTAATCATTAAATTATTTAGAGTATCTTAAATAATAGATAATATGTCAGTTTTAAACATCCTCATAAAATAGTCTGAACAAACATTAGTATTTCATTTCCTCAAATTACTAACATATTAATAAGTTACTATGGTGGTAATTATTTTGCAATATATGTGTATCAAGTCAACACTGTACACTTTAAACTTACACAATGTTATATCAGTTATATATATTTCAGTAAAGCTGGAAAAGTTACTATGTGAGTATTTTTATAATAATTTTAAGTTAAAATAATCATAGAAATAATCCACACCTTTAAGTTAGATATTAAACTAGTAGGATAGAACTTGAACAGCAGCAGTTGTTAAAACATTTAGAGCAGTTTTATTTTAACAAATATCATGGGACTCCATTTTCTCTCCAAAGAAAGAAGTCTTCTAAACAAAAGTAGGGAACAGTACAGCAGCCACCAAGATTAAATGATACAAAGCTCATGTGGTTTCTGTGAACACTTATGACTTAATGGGAATGTGAAATCCTATGGGAATTATTATTTGTTCTCCAACTAAGGAACAAAACTGTCCAGAGTATATTACATTCTAATGAAGGTTCACTAAATACTTAAACAGTGGTTTAGTTTTTAATAGATATTTTAAACACAACTAAACTAATGTGTTTATTATATAAACAACTAAATATATGGTGTGTGTTTTGTGAGTTTGTTTGTTTGTTTTCTTTTAGGAGTTTCCATTGCTGAAAATTACTTAGAAATAGAAGGAATGGCTAATTGTCTTCCATTCTATGGAGTGATGGATTTAAAAGAAATTCTTAATGCTATAGTCAACAAAAATGCAAAAGAAGTTTATGAATGTAGACCTCGCAAAGTGATAAGTTATTTAGAGGTATGCATTACTCAGTTTTGTAGATTGGCTTAGGTTTTAAGATACCTAGCTCTTCCTTAATAAAATAATAAATGGTTTCAAAATAGTAAAGTTTCTGTAAGGTTTGTTACTGTTTGCAAAAGAGAAATACTATTAAAAAAAAAATTTCTTTAAAATAGACTGCTGTGGTAAACTCTGCTGTGGATCCTTACTATAACATTGTTCCTTGAGTACATATTGAGGAGAGCCTTATGCCTGAAACGTCTTGTTTTTGTTTTTTAGAAGGGATTCAAAATTGCTTCACCTTTATACCAGATCGTTTTAAGAGCAAAAGAGGAGCGAGAAAGTGAAAGATGTAGATTATTAAATAAATGGAAATTTTAGTTTTCTAGCAATATCTAACACAAATGAGAAATGTAGCAGTGAGTTAAAAAATAAATTCAAAAGTAATAGAGGCTGGAGGAAGATTATAAACTTTTAAATCCATATATAAGGTAGTGGTGGAAAAACAATAGTAATTGTCTCCATATTTGAGGTTTTATCCTTCAAGGTTGACTGATACTATTTTAAAAATAAACCTAATCTTTAATAAAATGTATTTTCTCCCTTTAAAAATAAAGCTGTTTTTGTTTTAGACTATAATCATAGTCTGCCCATTGCATTCTGAAATTTTCTTTTTTTTGATCTGTCTTAAACTAGAGCAAGGATCTTGTTTGTCCTGTTCTCCTCTATATTCCTATAACCTACAACAGTGACTAGCACATAATTGGTGTTTAATAAATATTGGTTGAGTGAATGAATAATAAAAAATATATATAATCAATTTTCTGTCTTCCTTCTTGCCAGGAATAACATATTTCTGCTTCCGGGTATATCACAGTAAAATGTATGGCTTTCTCTCCACAGGGAGAAGCGGTGCGTCTCTCTAGACAGTTACCCATGTACTTATCAAAGGAGGACATCCAAGACATCATTTACAAAATGAAGCACCAATTTGGAAATGAAATTAAAGGGTGTGTTCATGGTCGCCCATTTTTTCATCATTTAACCCATCTTCCAGAAGCTACGTGATTAAACATGTTGAAAAAAATTAGTTACTATTGAAATTGATTTGGTCATAAAATAATATGAATCAGTTTTTAAACCATCTCTGTACTGTTAACTGGTTATTTTATAAGTAAAGATTCACTGGCTTGTTTGTATATTAAAATTTTTTTTAAACTGTAGAAAACTTTAATATAGACTATTCATTTTATTTTGAAGAACTAGCCTTTCTAATAATTGGTTGTAAACAGCAAAATTGAAAATAAATAGTATTCTTGGGTGGGTGATTTACTAGGTGTTATGGAATGAATTGTGTCTCCAGAATTAATATGTCGAAGCCCTAAACCGGAATGTGATGGTATTTGAAGATGGGGCCTTTGGGAGGTAATTAGATTTAGATGAAGTCAGTAGGGTGGGGCCATCATGGTGGCTTTAGTGCCCTTGTAAGAAGAGCCACCAGACAGTTTGCTTGGTCTCCTTTCCTGCCTCCCCACCCACCATGTGAGGATATGGAGAGAAGGTGGACTTCATCAGAAACCAACCGTGCTATACCTTGCCTGTGGACTTTTAGCCTCTAGAACTCAGAAAAAGATCCGTAGGTTAAGCCACTAGTTCATAGTATTTTGTTACGGCGGTCGGAGCTAATACACTGGGTCAGTCCTGTGCAGGGAGAAATCATCCAGACTGAGCTGGCATATCTGACAGAAGTTGATCCTTGCTCCAAGGATGGTGAGACGAGAAGTGGGAGAAGTGAGAATGAAGAGAAGAAAAAACCTAACTTTGAAAATCCTGCCATTTACCTCTGTTTAGAGGGTAACAGTTTAGAAGTTGCTACCTCTTACATGGAAATTATTGGGCTTTGGGGTTAAAATCTGTCAGCATGAGATCTACACTTTTAACAGGAAATTTAGGTTAAGATTATTCGTTCTGCATGTGTCCTTTCAAAAACCAGGTCCCACAGTGCATCAAAATAATTGACAAAAAACTGAAACATGATTTTCAATGAATATATTTGTTGTACAAAGTAAAATATACTGGATACAGTGTCCCCATACACCACCTCCCATATTTCTCAAGGAGAATTTTTAAATTCTCAAGACCCTTGTGTTATAAAGAGATGCACACTGTGGTCCCTGGAATTCGACCTGTAGTCAGGCCTTTCTGCTGTCAACATTGCCCTGTTTTCCATAACCCAAATACTATTTTTTCTCTCGTTAACCCCTTTAAAAATTGGGGGCCCTTCTCAGACCTTTTAGGGAGTAATCCTTTTTAATTTACTGGGTAAGTTATGGGAAGAGAAGCTCACAGAGATACAGTGGATGACAAAATTTGCATCACACATTTGTACCAGCCCTAAGCGAAATTTTGGACTAATTTTCTAGCTGACTCGGGGTGTGAAAGGTCCTACTACGGCCTCTTCGAGGAGTCAGCTTAGGCTCCCTTTCCTTTCCAGCTCAGGATTCTGCCAAGTCAGGTTAGCAGTAATGACCGGTCTTTACCATCTATTTGCCGGGTAGGCTGTGCGCTTACCTTGTATGATCTCATTTGATTTCACAACAGATTTAGGATTGCGGGCACTGTGGAGGCGTTCTTCACCGCTGCTACGCTGCCTGCAATGAAACGTAGGCCCGCAAGAGTCATTAGGGTCCGCTTAAGTACTGGGGAGTATCCAACAGTCCCAGACGCCACTCTTACGAATGTTAGATCAACTTTGGGCTGCAATGTTTTCTTCTAACGGGAGGCTGGGGAAGCAGAGGCCGGCGGGTTCAGGGCCCGGGGAGTCGAGGCCGGTCTCCCGCTTCGCGAGGCGGAGGCGGAGGCCCCGCCCCCAGGAGCTGCCTCCGCGCCCTCGCGTCCCCCACAAGCCCTTGCAGCGCCCGGCGCCGCGGCGTAAGATGGAGGGAACCTTACGGCGGAGGGGACCGGCGGCGAAGCCTGGCAACCGGGATGGAGGGAACGGCCGCTGCAGGCCGGAAGCCCGCTCTGGGATTACGGGTGAGGCAGGGAGATGTGGAGGGAAGGATACCGCACCCCAATGGCCCGTTTTCCTCATGAGGACGGGGCTTGGCCGGGGAGAGGGAAGACTCAAGTGTGAATACACCCAAGTGCCCTTGCGCGCCCAGGGCGTGGGATCCCAGCCGTGGCAGTACCTCGGGGGGCGCCCAGGCCAGGCGGGGCGAGGCCTGGAAGGCCGGCGGGACGCGTTTAGCATTTGGCCGAATGCTAGGGTCTTGAGCTAGAATACTAAATACCCGAGCATATACTAAAAGTGAAGTCATTAGAACATTACCCTTTTATCGTTCTCCATTCCCATTGGGATGTTAGATTTAGGTTTTCTTATGGGAGGACGTTCTTTTTTAAAAGAAATCGGGTTTATATATTCTCAAAAATGTTACTGAGGCCGTTGGCTCCAAAATGGCCGCGATCAGTTGTTACCTTGTACACACATTCCTCCATGAAGAGGCGGAGTCTAATCCTTCGCCCTCTTGAATCTGGGCTAGTTTATGATTATTTTGGCCATTAAATCATAACAGAAGTGGTTCTACATGCCTTCCATGGCGAAGTCATGGGAGCCTTGCAGCTTTCCTCTGCCTGTCTTGAAACAGTTTCTCTGGGTAAGTCAGTTACCCCATAAGCAGCCAGTCTGCTTTGAGCCTGCCGTTCTGTAAGAAAGCGCGAGGTGCAAGGTGCCGCCGTGTGGAGAGCCGCCCAGGAAGCTCCTCAGCCCCCGGAACCGTGAAACAGAAATTGTACAGCGACTATCGTGCCTTTGAGACTGGGGATAATGCTTTTGAAGGTGGTTTCTTTGTACATCTGATTTGCAGCTCTTTCACATAATTACTAGAATTTTCTTTTCTCACGTATTCATGCTGTCACCTATCCATAATATCAAACTATGAATGCAAAAGAGATTACTATTTTTTACCAAATATTAATTTTTCTTTTCTTTTTGGTTCGTGCTGTGATTTGTCTAGATATCGATCACACAATCGTTTCTTAGGGGCGCTCTCCTTTGAGCTTTACTTTAACCATAAAAAATGATTTTAGTGACATTTTAAAACTTATTCCCTCAGTTTTTACAAGATATCTATCAGAAACACCCTACGGGCCGGCCCGTGTGGCTGAGTTGGTTGAGCATCGTCCTGTGCACCAGGGGGTCACTGGTTCAGTGCCGTTCAGGGCACATGCCCAGGTTGTGGGCTCCATCCCCAGTAGAGGGTGTGCAGGAAGCAGCCGGTTGATGTTTCTTTCTCTCTACCCCTCTCCTTTCCTCTCTGAAATCAATAAAAACATATTTTTTAAAAACACCCTTTAAAAAAACCACAGCACCCTAGGGGATTCAGGACACAGAGGGAGTCAAAGTTAAATGAATAGAATCCTTTCAGGAAGATTTTGGTCTCGTAATGGAGAATAGTCACAAATAATCCTTTTAGAACCAATCCTGAGTGAGGAATAAAAATTCAGGGGAGTTTCAGAATAAATAAAAATCACGTCAGCAATGGTGATCAGCTTCATGAAGAAAATTGCTTTTGAGCTGGGCTGTGGGGCTGGAAATGTTTCTTGTTTGCATATTTTTAAATTTGACATCAGAGAAGACATTCTAAGAATGACATAGGGAAAAAAGGATGGAAATAGTAGAGATGAAACATGTTCAGAACTATGCCTTAGATTAACTATGGCGTCCAGGTGTAACATTTTTGTGTGAGAGAGTCAAGTTCAGTGAGGAGCCTAAGAACACAAATACCTCATGAATTAAGTCAGTGACTCTGGAAATTGAAAGGACAAAAAAAGATTAATGGAGATAGACTCAACTTAGTGCCTAGGTAGGCAGGCAGATAGGTAGGTAGATAGATAATCAAGGCATCAAAGGCATAAGAGGAGACTCAGTTTGAGTCTGTGCATAAATTATAGTACCATCAAGGAAGGCTACATTATGTAGAAGGACCACTGGTGTAAGAATGAGGGTTCAATAAAAATAATTCTCCCAGAAAAATAATCCTGTTTTCCGTGTAAATGTATCCTTTATACATTAGGTAATAGATCCAAAATGACTTTCAATGCTTTTAAAAATAAAACCAGTATAACAATTCATGTTTTATGAAGACAGCATGAACACTTCTAACATAAGATACTTATACCCAAAATGTTTGAAAGATGAGTGATCTTTGCAGCAGCTTAGGAGTAGATAAAAATATTTTTTTCTTCAGGTTGTAATACATTTATAGAGACATTCAGTTTAGTAGCTCTGAACATCATGGTGTTACTTTTCCATAAAATGAATGTTCATATTTTTTTCTTTTTTACCTATGTCTTCCTCAGGTAGAAATGACATCCATATCTTTTTTTGGGCATCTCCAAATAAAATCTTGTTTTTTGAATTAGAAACAAGAACTAAAGCTTAGTCCTTCAACAATGCTTCAGGCTACCTCTTTAATTTTAGATCCATACTCCTCAGATCACCTCATCTGTTCTCTCTCTACTTTGACCATGCTAGATAATTAAATTTTATTTATATAATTCTACTTTTAGTTTTCCTCCTAAATTGTTTCTTATGCCTGAAATACTCATTTCTTAATGTGAACTTTTTTGGCATCTCTTTTTAAATTGCCTCTCTTTCATAATTTCTTATTTCAAATGTCAGAAAAGATTTATGCTTTCCCTATAATAGTGATTCATATTTTTTAAATGGAAAGACCACACTTAAAAACTTTCTTAAATCTCCTTAACCAGGAAGTAACAAAATTTAGAACAAAATGTAAAATATTATTGAGTATTAAATATTAGAAAATCTCATTACTGAATCCTAGTCAATTAAGAGAACAACACTAATAAAGGGGGAGGGAGGACTTTGAAAGAAAAATAAAAATGACTTGAAAACTTTATTTCCAAGAATGATTTGCAGTGGGTTACAATTAAAGGACAAATAAAATGAGATAAAAACAACATAAAGAAAATATTCAAATTAAATAGTAAATAAAGGAGAAAGTGGAAAGATACAGAAAAGACAAAAAAGAAACAATCTGAGTAGAGAACTACAGCCAGAGTCAATAGGAAGAAAGGAAGAACCTTTGTCCTGGAGCTAACCTGTATTGTTTAATCACCACAAAAGTTTTTTAATTTTATTTTTTCCTACTCACTCATACTTTATAGGACTCTGCACTAATAATTAATCCCACTGCCTGGACATGCTTCAGCTGGCCAGAAACTCCTGTTTTTTGTTTTTTCAAAACAATAAAGTATACCTTAGCACTCATGTTTACTACTCATTTGATGCTTAATATACTTAGTATTAAATTTCTTATATATAGTTTTACCTCTGTTTATTTTTACACATAAATTTTTATTGATTTTTAGAGAGAGGAAGGGAGACAGAGAAAGGGAAACATTGATGTGAGAGCGGAACATCAATTGGCTGCCTCCTGCATGCCGCCCACCAGGGACCAAACCAGCAACCTGGGATTGTGCCCTGACCGGGAATAGAATCAGCAACCAGCAGCCACACCAGCTGGCGCCTACCTCTGTTTATCACCTAGCATGGTGCATTGTACTTTTTGTAAGTTGATACACCACAGCGGGTACATAATTCCAAATAATAAACCCTTTTCTTAATAAATATGATAAAGATTAAGATTCCTCTGATAAACGGTTACATTTGGTAGTTAAATTTATGAAGACTGAGGGTCTTATTAAGTCTACATAAACAACTCATCAATTTCTGATCACAAGATTTGGATTATTGAATATATGCTTTGATTTATCTTACAAATCAGAAAATCCCATCATCATTTTACATTATAGGCAGAGTTAAGTTTGTATTGATTCCACAATGAAATTAATGTTTTTCTTTATTCTTTTGATACAAAAATTTGCTTCCTATGTTTCTTTTCAAAACTTAAGCAGCAAACTCATAGAATTTTCTTTGATCATAATTTGTTTCCAAAAGGACTGGAAAAACTATTGTAACAAAGAACCGGGCTGAGGGTACTTTATTGCAAAGCTGTATAGTATTTAAATTAAACTTAAAATCATCTATACCTGAGCTAACAAGGAAAAGGAACTACTGGGGGAAGATCTGAATGCTTTGTGTAATCTTAAATAAACAAAATATATATACTTTATATGTTTTTTTCTCAGGTGTGTGTATCAAAATACAGATGTAGTCAAGGACTCTTTAAATGAACATTTTAGTGAACCTTTTTTTCTAAAGCTATGGCAAATGTCTTTAGGAAGAGAAAAGAAAGCAACTGAAATGCTTTGGACTCCTTTGATATTCCCCCTTAACTTTTCCTCTCTTAAGTTTTATATATTAAAAGTAAATATAATGGCCAAATTAAATATTTCACAGTGTTCTTTCTTATCACCAATATGCTAATATTTTCATTGACAGTTTGTAGTTGTCTTACCATGTCACTGTTATATTTTTAAAAATTTAAAAATTAGTTATCCAGGTTTATTAAATTACTAGAATGGGGTCAACTTTTTTATTCGGGACATTTTAAGTTGATTGTGGTATATTATGTTTTAAAACAAAAAACCCTATAAAGTTATCATTTATGGTATTCACAATTTTTGGTTACTTTGGCATGTTTTAGTGGAGTGACTGAGAATTTATTAAAAAATGTTGACTTTCCTCATGGTGCCCTTGGGTTAAATACATATGGCTACAGAGTAGCTGGAGTATTTGTCAAAATAAATTATAAGCTCAAGCTTCATTATCATTTGTAGTTTAAACATAGTGAATCTGATATAATGTTACTTCATAATTTTGATGCTCTTTGCAGTTAATTTGATATAGAACAGTTGCCTAAAGAAACCCTGTTCAAATGTGTGACCATTTTTATGGAAAACATCTGGGGTAATTATAATTAGTTCAGGATGTGTACTGTTTAAAAATAATCTTGAATTCATGGAGAAAGAAGCATATCTTTTTCTCAATGACTAGAATAATCCAAATTAGTATAAAAAGTTCTTTAAATTATTGGTAGCTGTGCTTAAAGTATAATTTTAGAGTATTCCAAAAGGAAATGGAGAGAGTAACTTTTATGTAAAATGCCAAATTGGCACTTTACACCTGTTAGTGTGTTTCGTTTAGAACAGCTGTGTCTTTTATTATCAGTAAACAGATGCAGAAAGTAATGGAATGTTTTAAAGCAATATGTTAATCCTGTCTTCCACTACTGAACTGTCTCACAATATAGTGATTAAATATTGACTGTGCAGCTGTTACTTACAATGATAGAATTTCTTAGTTAATTTCTCCTTCGCAGGCCCAAATGTTTTAAAATTTAGAGATCTAATTTCTAATCTTACAGTGTTTCATAATGTAGTTTAATTTTATTTCTGAGGATAAGTTATTTAACCATTATGGATACAAATTCATATGTTTATAAAATTCTTATTGTTTGCATGAATTGACTAATATTCTAAGTAGGATAAACAATTTTTTAAATATTTAAAAATAAATTATTCATGAATATGAAAATTATTAATTATAACAATTTTGTTTAATTTTATGCTCGAAGACTGCCATCATAAGCTAAATAAGAAATTATGATTTTTTATCAAATATTTATGGCACAGAGTACATAATACTTTCTTAGGATAATGACCATATTCAGGCAAAACGTTTCTGCAAGTTATTTCAACTCCAGTAGCCTTTTGCTGTTTGATTATGTTTTAATCCTTACATCTCACCTTGTCAAAGAAGATATTTTAGATGCCACTTCAGTGATTAACATTTTTATGTTTAAGCTCGAAGAGCAGTTGTATTAGCTAAGATTATTATTATGATTAATAGCTAACATTTATTGCACTCTTAATATATGAAAGTTATTGTGCAAAGAACTTTATACGTATTATAATATTCTTGTCCCCCTTTTTAGATGAGGTAATTTAGCCTTAGGGACATGAAGTAAATTGACTGGTCTTATAGCCTGTAAGAGATGGAGACTGGATTTAATTAAACCCAGGCATTTTCATCCTCAGGCCTCTTGTTGTTAACAACTTTGCATTTTCTCTGCCTCTAGCATCAAATATCAACATTAATACAGAGGGGAAATTATGTGTAAAGTAAACTTTGGCAGTGTCCTGTTTTTGAAGCCACTATATGCATCCCAAAGTGATAATTATATCATTTAGTCCTTTTGCCTAAAAAGCAAACAATTAAAACATGCATGGAAATATGGAGAGCTCTAAATCTTGGTATCTTACTATACCATGACTGTGTCAGTGCTCTTCATCATCATCAAGAGTGTCTCATAACACAGGAATCATGACACCGTTTACACTGGAAAAGATTTTCAAATACCCCTTTATGATTTTATTCCACATGTGCTACTTTGCAGAGACAGCTCCAACAATCTGGTCCCCTTCCCCAAAAGAACCTTTCTTTGATTCAAGAGATTTTAAAGAGCAGCATGATGTAACTTCTACCTACAAGACATGATTTTATTTATGTCTTAACCTAGAACTATCAGTTATCATTGAAACTTATTTTTATTAAATGACTGTTCTCTGTCAGAAATTATTATTAAAACTACTTCTATACTCTTAGTTTATTTTGTCATTTGTCATAGGAAGTATCCCATTGTATATATGAAGAAATTGAGCCTCAAAAATATAATATAAATTGGCCAAGATCACAGTTAGCAAATGATATTTGTATGCATTTAATTTTTTTAAAATTAGAAATCTGAAAGTGTTCAGCTAATTATTTTTGTAGAGAGTTCTAAGATTTCCACCTGTGTAGTTTCTCTGTTGACAGTGATAAAAATGTTCGTAAGATTAACTAGGGTCAGCAATGTCATGAGGTATTACTAGAGAAATTTAATAATGTAGAAGTCTGTTATAAGGTGGTTCTTAAGAGGCAAAATGTTCTTGCATGCAAGTTTTCTGAAATATAAGAAGGATAGACATATCTTTTTGCATACAGTAATATGAAATGTCGTATGTCATGTTATCGGAGTTTTTAATGATTATTGCACGTATTTTACTAAATTTAATTAGTTGTCCTGTATTCAGCATTACAGTTTTATTCAACTTGTTTTTTGTGTGTCTTCGTCAAAACTAATTACCCAACACAAAGAACATGAGCTAAACAATGAAATTATTATCTTATACAGTACAGAGATTTCCCAGGCAGAATTATTTGGTAGTTTTATTTCTATATATTTTTGAAGACTTTTTAAAAATGAAAGCTTATTTTGAGATCATTGTAGATTTACATGTAATTTTAAGAAATAGTGATACAGAGATCCCATGTACCTTTTACTCCAACAAAACTATGTAGTACAATATCCCAGCTAGGACATTGATGTTAAAATAGTCAAGATACAGAACATTTCCATCACCACAAGGATCCCTCATGTAACCTTTCACAGCTATACACTTCCATTCCACTGCAGTCCCTTAACCATGACAACTAATCTGTTCTCTACTTCTGTTATTTTGTCATTTCAAGCATATTATATAAATGAAATCATACAGTGTGTAACATGCTGGGATTGGCTTTCTTTCACTCAGCATAATTCTCTGCTGATTCACCCAGATTGTTACATGTATTGGTAGTTTGTCCCTTTTTTATTGCTGATTAGTATTCCATAGTATGGATTACTACAGTTTAACTCTTCACCCCCAAAGGACATCTGGGTTGTTTCCAAGACAATGTAAAATCTGCTTATTTTCACAATACTAAAGTTTTATAGTTGTTTTTTCTTCAGTCCTCACCCGAGGCTATTTTCTATTGATTTTAGAGAGGGAGGGAGAGAGAGAAAAAAAACACATCCATGTGCAAGAGAAACATCAATGGGTTGCCTCCCTTACGCACCCCGATCAGGAGTGAATCCATAACCTAGGTGTGTGCCCTGACTGGGAATCGAACCCACAGCTGTTTAGTTTTACATTTTACACTTAAGTCCATGACTATTTTTGAGTTAATTTTTGTATAAGTGTGAAACTTAAAAACAGGTTCTTTATGGACTGTGGGGGTAGGGTGAGTGGGTAATGAATGCTGGATTGGTTCAGAATTTGTTGAAACAGCTATCTTTGCTCCATTGAATAGCTTTTGCACCTTAGTAAAAAATCAGTTGGACACATTTGTGTAAGTGTGTTTATTGGTTCCCTTTAGTGTTCCATGGTTCTACATGTGTTTCCCTCCACCAATATCATAAAGTCTTGGTTTCTATAGCTATATAATGTCTTGAAACTGAGCATACTGATTTGTCTCAATTGTTTTCAAATTTGTTTGAACTATTCTAGCTCCTCTACCCTTCATACGAATTTTAGAATAATATTGCCTATATCTACAAAAATTCTTGCTGGGGTTTTGATAGGAATTGAATTACATTTGTATGCCAGCATGTAAGGAGTAGAGTATTGAAATCCTTACTGTTTCTCCATTTATTTAGGATTATTTAATCAGTATTTTATAATTTCAGCATCCAGGTAGGTTTTGTTAGGTTTATACCTAAGTACTTTGTTTTTCTCGGATGCTTATAAAGGGTATTGTATTTTTATGTTTTAGTGTCCACATGATCATTGCCAGTATATAGAAGTATAATTGTTTTTTGCATATACTTTGTATCCTACAACCTTGCTGAACTCAATTATTAGTTCTAGGAGATTTTTTGTAAATTCCTTGGGATTTTCTGTATAGATAATCATGTCATCTGCAAATAGGGACAGTTTTCTTTCGATTCAATCCCTGTGCATTTTATTTACTTTTTCTACTTTCAGACCCTGGCTGTAACTTCCAGCACTATGTTAAATAGTAGTGATTTATACCCTTTCCTTGTTCCCTATTTTAGGGAAAAAGCATTTGGTTTTGCCATTAATTGTAATAATGGCTGTAGGTTTTTGTAGATACTCTATCAAGTTGAAGAAGTTCCCTCTATTCCTATTTTTATGAGTTCTTTAAAATCATGAAATGTGTATTGAATTTTGTCAAATGCTTTTTATGCATTGATTCATATGATCATGTGATTTTTCTTTATCATGTTAATATGTGGGAATACATTGATTTTTCAAATATTGAGCCAGCCTTGCATCCTTAGAATAAACTTCAGTTGGTCATAGTGAATAAATCATTTTATATATTGATGAATTCTATTTGCTACTACTTTGTTATGGATTTTTGCATCTATATTCATGAGGGATATTGGTCTGTAGTTTTCTTTTTTTGTACTGTCTTTGGTCTTGGTGTCAGGATATTACTAACTTCATAAAATGAATTGCAGCATCCACAGAAACTGTGAGGTAATAAATGTGTATTATTGTAAGCTGCTAAGTTTGTGGTAATTTATTACACTGCAGTGATAACTAACAGAGTGTCCGACATCCATTACCACTTTCCACACAGAATAACCTGGCCTTCCTCCTTCTCCTTTCACCCCAGTTCTGTTTGTTGGGAGGAACCCTCTTCATTGTCTTCTCTGATCTTTGGATTTTGGCTGGAAGGTTCTTATCCATGGCCGCATTTAAAATGCACATTAAAGAATATGCTCTTGTGGGATGTACAACTTTGGGAGCTACTTTCTGCTGGTGCATTTTTGGTAGCCCATCATTTACTTTAGTGGTTAAATAGGCACTTTTATAAGTAAGGTATGTGACTTCTTAATAAAAATTCTTTCAAATCTTATGCTTCCAGTTTAGCTAATTCTAGTTTGTCTCAGGTGCAGGTAACCATAATAAAAAATCTCAACTAGACAGTTTTATTTCAGGCCTCTGCTATGCCCATTCCCTTCCTCAACTAACCTAAGGCCACCTGAAACAGTATGCTTGCTGCTGCCTTGGCTTTCATTTTCTTAAGTATAAGAAACTACTGAGAGCTATAAATGCCTACATTAAAAAAGGAGAAAGAGCCCAAATCAGTACTAACATTTACTTTATATTTTTAGTAGAACATCTCTACTGCAAATAATGAGAATCTACTCTAAATGGTAGAATGTACAAAATTTGATGATCCTTTTCATAGAGATAATAGAGAGAAAAATCAAAGATAACTCCTAGCTTCTATCTTGAGCAAATGGTGGGAATTTTTTAAGAGGGAATATAGGAAGAGCAGTTCTAGGGGAGGTAGGAAGCATAGGGATCAGAGATGATGAGCTTAGTGTTTGACATGTAGAGTTAGAGGTTCCTGAAAGACATCTAACTAGATATGCCCACAAGTCCATTTGTGGGTATGAACCTTAGAAATAGTTTAGGTTAGGATGTTTTTTGGATTCATTCCCATATGTGCAACACATAGTTTTTGAAGGCAGGAATGTGGGATAAAATCACCCAAGGATAGTGCTTATAATGAGGAGAGATGATGGAGGCCTAGGACAGAATCTTAAGAAATAACAATTAAGCCTGGGTTGCGGGCTCAATCCCCAGTAGGAGGTGTGCAGGAGGAGGCAACTGATCATGTCCCACTCTCACAATGATGTTTCTCTTTCTCCCTCTCCCTTTCTCTCCCTCTGGGGGAAAAAAAAATCAATCAGTAAAAAATTAAAAAAAAAAAAAATGAGTAAAGGAAGAGGAGCATGCAAAGGATACAAAAGCAGAATAAAGAGAGGTAGGAAAATCAGGAAATACATGTCATTAAAGCCAGGAGAAAAGAATGTTTCCAGAAGGCATAGTCTGTATTATCAAACAGCACGTAGACATCAAGAACAAAACATCAGTAAAAAGTACATATATGATCTCACTGAAAATAATTTTAATGAAGTGATAGTAGAAACCTGATTATATTGGATTAATGAGTGTGTAGAAAAAGAAGTCTGATTTGAAATTAATTTAGATACTTTCGTTCCTTATTATCCCGGTTTTCTAGCTAACAACTTGTGCATTATTGTTGACATTTGATTGTTAACACATAGCTGGAATATATACGCATTTTAAAATAATTTTCCTAAGGATGAACCCACTAAATCTCACTCTTTGTGGGGCTTTCCATTTTATCCTGTGGGAATAAATGTATATGTTCCACATTCTCAGATGCCTAAAGTGTTATTGGTGTTCTCTTGAATGACCTTAACTTTTAAACACCTTTGCTGCTTTAATATTTAGTACTCAAACTGAAATCTGAGCTCTATTATCTTTTTTCCTCTGCTAACTACAAAAGTTTAGAATAACATACACTTTTGATCAAGGAGTGAATATTTGTTTAGAGAGTGATGGAGATTTTTATAAAAATCAAATTAATAGTTGAATGCTCACATTTCAGAAATTAGTAAAAAGCCCTGGCGGGTGTGGCTCAGTTGTAGCATCATCTGTACACCAAAAGGGTAATGGATTCAATTCCCAGCCAGGGCACATACCCAGGTTGTGAGTTCTATCCCGGATCCGAGTGCATACAGGAGGCAATCAGTTGATGTTTCTTTCTTTCTCTTTCTCTCCTTCTCTCTCTCAAATCAGTAAAAATAAAAATAAAAACTAAGTGAAAAATGTGGAGGTAAATAAGAACTTGATTAATTTATAAGTACTAGTGAGATATTTTATACAGCTTTTTCATTTTTTATTTTTTAACTTTTAATTTGAAATAAAGTTAGACTTGCAAAAATAGTACAATGATTTCTGTATGCCCGTTACCCATATACTCCAAACATGAACACTTCACTGTATTTGCTTTAGCATTCTCTTTCTTTTCTTTTCCATGAAACTTTTTAAAGTCTTTACACAAAAATGCTCCCTGAACCTCTACAAACTTCACTGTGTGTTCCCTAAAAGTAAAGAGTCTCACTATCTCAATACAGTTTTCAAAATCAGGATATTAACATTGACATGGTGCTACTGTCTAATCTGTAAGCCTGTGCTGTCCAATATGATGGCCACTAGCCAAATTTAAATGTGGCCATTTAAATTTAAATTAATTAAAATTAAATAATTTAGAAATTCAGTTTCTCAGTCACACTAGTCACATTTCAAGCACTCAGCAGTCCAGTGGCCATTGTATTGTAGAACACAGATATATAGACCATTTTCATCATTGCATAAAGTTCTGTTACACAGTAATGCTCTAGACATTCATATTGTGCCAGTTGTTCCACTAAAGCCCTTTATAGCAGAGAAAAAGAGGTGTTCCAAATTTTGTTAAATATTCCACTGTTCTTTGGTCCAGAATCCCTTTTTCATTTAGTTGTGACATCTCTGTTAGCCTCCTCCAATCTGGGATAATTCCTCAGTCTTTCAAAAATTTCATGACACATTTTTTTCTAATTCTATAATTTCTACCACTTTTACTCATTTGAATTCTATTGCAAGAATAAACTTCCTCTCCTTATTTACTTTTATTGGTAGGGACTCATGGATTCTTTCATTCTATAGTTAAAATCCATTCCTATCATCATTAGTTATTTTATGCTCAGATTATCCCAGATATGAATAGTAAGAGCCCTTTAGGCTGGTTTATATTCCAGCTGAGCATGTCACCTAATAAAAATGGGATTGTTCTGCAGTATTGGTAACATTTAATTAAAAAGTCTTATAGTTACGGTAAAACTATTTAAAATATCTGAATCATCATTATACTCCTGAAGAGCAAAGATTATTCTTCCTGTGTTTATCTGTGTCTCTAGATTATCCTACATCTCATGCACATTATTGAGAACAAGATGTTTTCAGTGACATTGCTTTGTCGTGCTTAACTCAGGCAAACTTTTCAGTTTTGAGAGAGCTTTCATATAATCAATACTAAGTTATTTTCCTGATTTGTTAAGTGCCTTTACTAATGTTAGTGCTTGTGAAATAAGGTTAACACTGTATAAGAGTTGAAATTGTCAGTTTCTTCATGTACAGAATTCTTTCTCCAAAAGACTCCTAGTCTTTTGTAGGGGGGAAATGTGAGGGTGAGGGTGGGAGCAACTTCCAGAAAGTCAAAACCATGTACCCAGTACCTAACACTATCTTTGGCCTTGTTTGTGCTCAGTAACTATTTGTTGAATGAATGAATAAAAGCTAGAGGAAGGGCTCCCCTACTATTTCTTTTATCTTAAATTCCTTTAGATCGTTTTTTAACTTAATAGTTTTTCACATCTGGGCCATTTTTAGTTTTAACATTTTGTTGCCTAAATATCTCTAATTACCTATTAAAGCATTCCCAAACTGTCTTCTGTGGAAAAAAAATGTGTTGAAAATTTCAAGTGGGGTAGGAATTTCATTTTTTAAAAAATGAGGTTGATTATTTTTCTGCACTTTGCCCACAAAGCCTTTCGTATGTTTTTGTACACTGTGAACCTCTTAGGGAAAGGACAGTACCCAGCATTTTTTAATGCTCATTTAATGGTAAAACCCATTTTTCGCAGTTTGTAAAGGACTGTGGTATCATGGAACACACTTTGGGAAATGCTTATCTGATCTTTAGAATGCTGCTTAACTTTCTTTAGATTGATTTCTTTTGTATTATTTTGTATCATTTTGTCACTTTTGGTTTACTTTAAATGCTCCAAATGAATTTTCTTTCTCACTAATCAGCCTCTTTTCAGCAAAATATGACGTATCTTAAGAAGTCCTTTGATTTCCCAAAAAGCTGAGCTCATGAATTAGAAATTACCTTAAGATTACTCATCTAAACATTTGTCACACACTCATCAGGCAAATTTAATGCAGTTTTTCAAAGTCATTTAGATTCTCTGTAAGCCGTTCCATACACCTTGGTAGAAGATATTTTGTAGTCTAACAGAAAAAGTTGTAGAAATTTTAAACATTCAAGGAATGTTGAGTCAGTCTTTTAATGGCATAATTATACAGAGTAAGAAAAAAGTCCATAGAAATAGAACCAAGAGGAGTCTATATAAATAGTAATGTGAAGAAGAGTGAATTCCTTTTTAGCTGTAACATTGCATTTTTTACATGTTGCACACATTGTTTAGCTGTTTCTAAACACATTTCCATTTACGTCATTTGTAAAAACTGCTTAGTCTCATATTCTGGAAAACTGACAAAGTTGTAACGAACAGATGCAGATTCCATAATCGTAATTGGCTTTTACTCTAAACTGATGTTCTGACTCGTGCATCATTAATGATTTCTACTTCTCTCCATTATTACCTTACAGATTTGTAGGGGTATCTGTCAGAGTGAGACACTCTTGTTGCCTTTTTAAAATCAGAGCTTATTGCATTATGGCCTGTAAATTCTCTAGTCACTTATACTTAACCTATAATTGTATTTTAGCATGCCCTTTTTTAATATTTGTGTTGGTATTGGATTTTACATGTTTCATTTCCCTTTTGTATTTTCCAGAGAAGCACATCATTTTAAATGTAACCCTCTTTTAATTATATTTTTTCTTTCAACTAATATATTTTGTTTAAAACTAGATATAGAATATAATTGACTTTTATTTTTTATAAATTCAACTTCTCTCTGAATAATAAATAATAAATATTAGTAGAACCCCAAACAGAAACAAAAAGATGTAATCTCACATTACTTATTTTATTCTGCTAAGATTTTAACAATAACATAGAGACAACTTTTATTCTCAAAGTAGGACTAATTTAGGTGAATATCTGAAGGGCTTAAAGGGACCAAGTAATCTCTTTCTAAGCATAGTGCATATGCATTATCAAATAAGATTAAATAAATCCAAAAAAATCCTTGTTTTGAACAATTTCTATGACAGTTTCTGACGATTGTTAAAATTTATTATATGAATGGAGAACACAATATTTATTAATGAAGAAATGATTTTTTTATAATTATTTTGGGGGTATTTATAGGTTCTTTTCACTAAATACAGAGCAAGTGTTCTGGCATATTCTTGCTTGTTGTAAGGAAGATTTAATAGCTTGTTATGGACTATTAATATGAACAGAAGTCATTTAGAGTTCAGATATATATTTAGAACTAACGTGTGCAAAAAGATACAAAGTGAATCAAGAAATTCTGGAAAAGAATGTTTGAAAAGGACAAATTTCTGTATTCTGGCTAGCATTAATGAAATAAATATGGAAAAGAGATTTAAATATTTTATTTTGAAGGATTTTATTAAGGGCCTTAAATAATAACTTAAAATTGATAGAACTGAATCAGTGAAAATATGAAACTCTGTCTAAAATAGTAGTTACATAAATACAATTTAATTTCAAATGTTATCTAGGAAATCCAAAAAGATTACAGCTGTTGGTTAGATGATTACAAACTGAACATCTAGGTTTAGTATTAAAATGCTATTTGTTACTGCTTACTGTACATTTAAAATTATTATATATAAATTAGTTTTTTCTACTTTTGAAAATAGCTTTGCATAGAGGAGAAAAATGTTCAGCTCCAGATACTTAGTGAGCAAATATTAATAGAAATGCAAGTGAATAATTTGACCTTTAACTTCTAATTTGTTGATTAAAAGTGTGTGTAATGAAAGCACATGCCATGTAGGTTTGCTGCATGAATTTTGCAGCATATGGTAAACTAAAACCCTGGTGACCTTTGGTCTTGTTGATCACATGCATGAAGATGATCATCTGTTAATCTCTACTAATCACTGGTACATCCTTGTATAGAAGACAGAATAGTTATTTGTGCTACATTTGCTCTTTTGGAAAATGCTTTAACAAGGAATTTGTAAAAATTATTTTATACTCTTAAGATTGTAAAATGATGAATATTTTACTCTTCAGATTGTAAAATAATTAATACTTTATACATAAAAAGATAATTTTAAAATAAGAATTAGAATTTCTAACTTGTATATATCTCCATATTTTGTTGGATTTTTTTATGAGTTTATTTTGGATAATAATTTTCTGAGACTCATAGATATGAATGACTATTATGTTTGTCAATAAACATACACACAGGCTTCCACACTTTTACATACACAATATGTATTGCTTCTTGTTAGAATCATGAGGAGGAAAAAAGCACCAGTGCTTCTCAAACTTTGATATGCATATGAATTACCTGGGGATCTTGTTAAAGTCTAGATTCTGATTCGTTACTTTTAGGATGGGTTTGAGATTCTACATTTTCAGCAAGTTCCTAGCTAATGACAATTCTGTTAGTCTGAGGTCAGCAAACTTTTATTTTAAAGGGTTAGTTAGGAAATATTTTATAGTTTGCAGGCTGAGAAGCAAAATGAAGATACTATGTAGTTGTTTACATAGCAAGAGGGGGAAAAAATGTCCATAAACACTTCATTGCTGAAATTCAAAGTATAATAATAATCAAGTTTTTTTCAGGTATATCTATATAATGAAACTATTTAGCCATAAAAAGGAATGATCTATTGAAACAACAGGAATGAATCTCAGAAACATGCCACATGAAAGAGGCCTTACACAAAAGCTACATACTATGTGGTTCCATTTATAGGAAGTTCTAGAAAATACAAACTCATCAACAGTAACAGAAAGCCAAGTTTCTCCTTTGCAGCATCTCAAATAGGAGCAGAAATTCCAGGTCAACAAACTGATGAAGAAAATTTAAAAACTGGAGAATAATACCATTTCTAAGCAGCTTACATTAGAGCAGCTTTGTTGGGAGGGTTAATCTGCCTTGGCTCTCTTCTCGCTCTATGCATATTGAAATTCTTCCATCCTGTGATGCAGAGTTGTTCAAATATGGGCTGCACAGAAAAAAAAATAAGTTTACTTGGTAACCCAGTGCACTGATATTTTTGTAACTGTGTGTATAACTTCAACAGTTTCATGACCAGTGCTAAAAACACGAAAAAACATACTGAGGCCAGACGTTACTTTTAGTTGTACCAGTTTAGGATTTGAAAATTGTAGGCTGTAGTGATGGAAAGGGGGAAAGTGTGAACTAGAATTAATGTCAAAACAGAGGAAGAGATTAACCAAAGAACTTATGTTCGTATATGCATAACCCATGGACACAGACAATAGTGCAGTAAAAGCCTGAGGAGCAGGTGGGAGTGGGTTGGAGGGGGTGAATGGGGGGGGGGGGGCACATCTGTAATATTTTCAGTAATAAAGATAAATTTTCTAAAATGTCAAAACTCACCCAGCCAGGCGTGGCTCAGTGGTTGAGCATTGACCTAGGATCCAGGAGATTGAGGTTCGATTCCTGGTCTCAGGACACATGCCCGGGCTGTGGGATCAATCCCCAGTCGGGGGCATGCAGGAGGCAGCCAATCAATGGCTCTCTCATCATTGATATTTCGATCTCTCTCCCTCCCTCTCTCTGAAATCAATAAAGATATATTTTTTTTAAATGTCAAAACAGAGGACAAGAATGTGGTAAGAGCAACAGAAATGAAAAATAGGTAGTCAGATGGGTTTCATTATCTGCACCAGTCCTGGGAATTGTATCTTTTCTTGATGGTTTGACTTTAACATTTTTGGTGCCTACTGTTAAATGTGATAGCATCCCTAAACTTTTTGTCTAGGGTCCACTTAAGAATCTGAAACAGAGCCCTGGCCAGTGTCGCTCAGTCCCATATACCAAAAGTTTGCCAATTCGATCCCCAGTCAGGGCCAGGGTTGCTGGCTCAGTCCCCAGTAGGGTGCTTGCAGGAGGCAGTTGATCAATGTTTCTCTCTCTCCTTCCCTCTCTCTAAAATTAATAAAAACATTTTTTTTTAAGAAAAAAGAATCTGAGATAGAAAAACTGGGGACAGTTTGCATATAAAATGACTTTTCCAAAGACCTTGTCTATCTAGTTCACCAATATAATCCAAATATGTGGTAGAATGTTTGACACATAGATGCTCAAATAACAATAATAGTAAAAGCAACTGACATTTATATGATGTTTACTACATGTTAGGCACTATTGTGAGACTTTTACATATATTAATTTATTCATTCCTCACAGCAACCTATGAGATAGGTATTGTTAGTACCCTCTTTTGACAGATGAAGAAACTGATACACAGAAGTTAAATGACATTTCCAAGGTCTAATGGCTGATAAATAATTGTCATTACCAAGATATAGATAAGCCATCCGACTTCAGGTTCCAGGTCTTAACCACTAAACTACCCCTTTTGTTTGTTTGTTTGTTTGTTTGTGATGTTGAATGAATGAATGAATCCCACAATTGCATTGCAAAAATGAAAACAGTCATAGGGTTAGAAGAAAATTCAAGTGATAGTTGTAAAAGATGCCAATATATGTTGAGCCAGAGAGATTAGGTGAAGATGAACATCAAAGTTTAGGATCAAGGTTAGTGGAAAGGCAAGAAAAAGAAAAGAAAAGAGATATAGTCCAAGTCAGGTATATCTAGAAGCAAAAATACCATTCTGCAAGCCCTTTTTTCATTTCCCTCTTAGTATAAACGTCAAGAGAGACACCTACTTCATCAAGTTTTATTTTCTCATAAGAAAATTACTTAATACATTCACATTCTTATATATAGTTGATTCTAAGTAACAATATGATAAATTTGCATGTGCACACATACTAGTTACTTAAATCTGTGGTAACTTATTATGAAAATCATCAGTACACATGGTTTGACCAAATTTCTCTTCTGGTTTGTTGATATGTTTATATGAGAAACTGTACAAATATATAAACATTAAATCACATTGTGTTTGAATATTAAATAAATGTGTTTTATTTTAAAAACTCTTACAAGTAACAACACACTTTTGCATCATTTTTATCCATGATTAATTCAGTTCACTTTATTATTTTTTTAGACATCTCTTGGCATATCTCAGAATAATCCGTTTAGAACATTGCAGTTTTTGTTTGTTTTAATATATCTTTATTGATTTCAGAGAGAGGAAGGGAGAGGGGGAGAGAGAAACATCAATGAGGAGAGTCATTGATCAGCTGCCTCCTGCTCACCCCCTACTGGGGATCGAGCCTGCAAGCTGGGCATGTGCCCTGACCAGGAATTGAACCTCGATCTCCTGGATCATAGGTCGATGCTCAACTGCTGAGCCACGCTGGCCGGGCTGGATTATTGCAGTTTTTTAAACTTTATTTTTATTGGCATTATTACAGATGTCCCCATTTCCCTACCCTTGCCTTTGCCCATCTCCAGACCCAGCCCCTCCACCCACCACCCACCTTCCCTCTGACTGTCACCACACTGTTGTCTGTATCTATGGGTCATGCGTATATGTTCTTTGGCTAATCCCTCACCTTCTTTCATTCAGTCCCTCCAACTCTCCCTCCCCTATGACAGCTGTCAGTATGTTCCATGTATCCATGCCTCTGGTTCTGTGTGTTTGTCACTTTATTTTGCTCATTAGATTCCACATATAAGTGAGATCATATGGTATTTGTCTTTTCACTTAGCATAATAACTTCCAGGTCCATCCTTGATGTCACAAAGGGTAAGATTCCCTTCTTTTTGACAGTAGCATAGTATTCCATAGTATTCCAGCATAAATGTCCCTCTGCTTTTTTATCCACTCATCTATTGATGGGCACTTGGCCTGTTTCCAGCTCTTGGCTATTGTAAATAATGCTGCCAAGAACATAGGGGTGTATATATTCTTTCTGATTAGTGTTTTGGGATTCTTAGGACATATTCCCAGAAGTGGGATCACTGGGTCAAAAGGTAATTCCATTTTAAATTTTTTGAGGAAACTTCATGCTGTTTTCCACAGTGGTTGCACCAGTCTTCGTTCCCACCAACAGTGCACTAGGGTTGTCTTTTCACATCTTGCCAGTACCTGTTGTTCGTTGATTTGTTGATGGTAGCCATTCTGGCAGGTGTTAGGTGATCCCTCATTGTGGTGTTATTTTGCATCTCTTTGGTAATTAGTGACATTGAGCATTTTTCATATGTCTATTAGCCATCTGTATGTCCTCTTTGGAGAAGTGTCTATTAAGGTCCTTTGTGGGTTATTTTTCTTCCTAGTGTTGAGTTGTATAAGTTCTTTAAATATTTTGGAAAAGAATATTACAGTTTATTGACCTTCAATGACTTTTCTAATATTCAAATATTATCAGCAAAAATATTCTCCACATCCTTGCTCAGAATTAGACCATTCAGTTGTACATTTTTGTGTGTTGATTACTGAGGTTTGAATTGCCTTAATCTTTACATATATTCTAGTATCTTTGACCTATAGAAAGTTTCTCTTCAACCTACTCAACTAGCGTATTTTTATCAGAATGTGATTTAAGAACACAAAATTTATCATAAACACCATCATGTGACAAGGCAGGAAGAGAAGCTTCAAAAAAGATTTTATGCCTTTGCTGAATCATCCACTCAGGCAGGGTCTTTAAAAAACTGAATCCAATATAAATATATTAAAACTTAAGATATCACAGAAAATTAACACAGAACTGACTTAAAGCAGATATATTTTATCTAAGTCACGGTGAATATCAGGTAGGTATTTGCTTTGCTTATTCTCTTGCCAAAATTATAATTTTTGTTCTTCTAAATTTGGATATAAGAGATGTTCACCTATGACTTCTAATGCTAATATATTCTGCCTCTTCATTTTGGAAATAACAAGATCCACAGTCTAAAGATCTTCCAAAAATTCTTAAGAGTCATGGGGCATTTTCAATTGATAATGCTTTAGCATCTTTAAACCTGTTTCGCCTAGTATATTTTTAAGAGCAGTTATATAAGACTCCCAAATCTTACATAAAAATATAAAATTAGTCTTTTCTGCAATATAGTAAAATTATAGTTTTCATACCATATACAGTTAAATATTTTAATATTTTTACAATAATTTTTAATTCAGCTTGAAGGATATAAGACATGGTTTTCATTATAAAGGTATCCATACTTGTATGATCTTAAGATGTGAAAAGTAAAAAAATTCCTTTCCCCCTACCCTCACTCCCATTACATACTTTCTGTGTTTGTACCTACATATCCCTGTTGATAAACAAATGACATCAGCTCCATTATTCATTCAAATGTTGCAAGTATGTCTTTGCAACCAATCTTCACTGATGTTTTATTGCAGTTAAGTGATAAATTATACAAAGCTTTTCAAAAATCTGTGCCTTTTGTAGCTCCAGATTTATCAGCCAACAAACTGATTTGTTAGTAAGTCAGCTGCCACCAAGAACAGAGAATAATCATTTAAACAATCATTTGAGCCACAGTTTTTCATGTGAACTTCTGTTACTTAATAAAAAATATATTATGTGATAAAACAACTGACATATCCCCAATTTCTATAGTACAGTATGATAGCTTTTGTATTAAGAATATTTTTCATATTTGATAACAGTATGAAAAATACTTTTGAACAAAGAAAAGATGGTTAAATAGTACTACGTTAAAATTATGAACTGTTCATCAAAAAACATAAAGAGAGTGAAAAGACAAGCCATGGGAAAAGTTATCTGCACCATATAATTGAAAAAGGATTAATCTCCAGAATATATAAAGAACTATTCCCCACTCAGCTAAGGAAAAGACAGCTCCATAGGAAAATGGACAAGAGACTTGAACAAGCACTTCATAAGAATTTATCAATATGACCAATAAACAAAAAGGTACTCAACCTTATTGTTAACTGGAGAATTAAAAATTAAAACCACAACTAGATTCTGCTATAAACCTGCAAGTGTGGCGTAAATTTAAAGTCTGATAATATCAAGTATTGTCAAGGATATAGAGCAATTGGAAATACTGCTAGTGAAAGTATAAGTTGATAAAAAGTACACTAGAAAACAATTTGGCATAAATATTATAGACATTTATATATTACATATAATTTTGACATTTTATATGTTTGTATGTATATATACACACATGTATATCTATCATTATATCCCCATTAGAGATTCTTACATATGTGCACCAAAAAGTTGTGCAAAATTGTTGCTAGTAAACTAGGTAATAGGAAAAACTGGAAACAAGCCTTAATGTCCATCAACAATAGAATGGATAAATATATTGTCTTACTTTCATATTGTATAATGCAGCAGTGAAAATGAATGAATTACAGCTGCATGCAGTAATTTGAATGAATCTTAGAAATATAATGTTGAACAAACTAAAAGTCAAAGGATACTTATAGTATTGTTTAATTTATATAAAGTTTAGAATGTTCTAAAGTAAACAATAAATTGATTAGGAGTGAAACCTTATGTGGTACAACCCTAAAGAAAAACAGGAAAATGAAACACACAAAATGCAGGAATGTGATTACCTCTGAGGGACAGAGGGGAAGGAAATTAGTTCAGGAAGGGGCACACAACTGCAATGATAACATTATTTTCTTAAACTGGGCGGCAGTATGTAAATATTTTTGTTAATATTTACATGTTATATTCTTTGTAAATATAACTTCCTATCAATATTTAATTTTAAAATTCTAAATAATTGTATAAAACATTTAAATTTAATATAGAAATTTAGCTTTTCATATAATTAAAAATCTGAAAATGATTTTTTGTAAAAGGATATGTTTTTGCTTCCTTTGGGATACTAGCTGCATTACATCTAGAAACAATGTTCTAGAGAATGAGTACATTATATAAGACTGTGGCTATTTTTACCATAAGAAAAATTCTAAATAATTAAACTTTATTTAACAGGTCAACTCTTTCTTTGAAATAAAATATTTTACTTAAATTTTTTCAAAATTAGAGCGGTATTTGTAAATTTCTCATTAGCAGTCCTAAGCACGCTTTAAATAATTTTAATAAAATATTTAGAAATTTCCATTCTTAAATACTGATATTTTCAAAAGTAACTGCTATTATTGATACATGATTGGATTTTGCTGAGTAAAGCTGTTTCTACGCACAAACATCTTGGCCACCTGTAACTGCTTGTCAGTGAACTTTGAGAACACTAGTAGTAATTGTAAACTTAGGAATGTGTGACAAGCTAACAGCCAGCTGTGCATAGCCTGACTTTTTCCAGGTGTTAAAATAAATATGACCATTTGGTTCACTTGTAACTCAACAAAAATATTTCATGATTTGTTAGCTTAAAAACCCATTTATAATTTTTATTGGAGAGAGTAGATAATGTTATATTCATTTGAAATGAAAAAATACATACCCAGAAATATTTGTGATGCCATTACTTATTATATTCAATAGTTTCTTCAAAAAATGAAGAGAATTTTAATGTAACATTTGTGTAGATATTTTTTCACGTTCTTTTCACAGGAAAAAACAACTGAGTCACTTCTGCCTATAGGCATCAAAAAGAATGGGGGAAAAGGAATGAAAATATGTTTATGCAGTCAGAGTTCAACTTGCCTTGGCAGAAGCCAGTTCCAAACTGATCTTGTATTCATTTCTGTTTTGGGCACATACCAGTATGTTTGATGATGATTATTATTATTTACTGAACACCTGCTGTTAGGTGTTAGCTCAAGAAACCCAGCTCCCGAAATCTTGCTTTGGCTGAATTACCCATCCTCATAAGGTTCCTGCAGGAGACTATAGATTTGAGACAACTGCAAGTCCAAATCCATTTTATTATTAGATTATCTTGTATCTCAAACCAAATATAGATTTAGAGTTCTCAGATACACTAGAGTGGAATATATGGCTTAGGCAGCCCCCCTGCCACCCTAGAATAAATAAACTCAGGAAGAATAAAGAGGTGAAGTGATCTGAAAAAGAGAAAAGAGCTATTAGGGCTTCTTTATCCCTGCTCCCTCCCATCACACACATTTTTATTTCTACTCTGTTAATCCAGTGATTACTATGAACCACTCTTAGGGTAAAGTAAAAGAGTGATTCTAATCCTTGGAAGAGAATGTTCTTTCCTGCTTTTTCTGGAAAAGAAGATAAATTAGCCGTAGGGTAGTAAAGTCAGGATAATATATGGTCTTTGACCCCACCTTTGTGTGGCTGCTCCCTTGATAGTTACTATAGTTTTTAGTAACTTACAGGGATGCCTTTTTTGAAATCAGTCATTACAGGCTAATGATTAACTCCTATTGCAGACTAGATTTTAAAAAACTCACGCTAATACAAATTTATTTAAATAGCAGATATTTGTTGTGCCTTCACTGTGCTAGATGCTGAATATCATAAATAAGATAGACCATTGTTCTTGTCCTAATGGAGTTTACAATTTCAAATATGGAATGCTTATTGAAAATGATGTTTGTCTAAAAAAGATTTAATATGCCTATTAGGCATCCAAGTATTGTTCTAATACTGTTCTTTATCTGTTCAATTGCTTTTGTACCTTTTACTTGATATAGAATTCTGGATGACAGTTTTATTTTCCTTCAGCATTTTGAAAATGTGCCACTCTTTTTTTTTTTTTGCTGTGGAGATACACACACACACACACACACAAACACACACACACAACAAGCACAATGTTATACAGCAGAACTCTAGAACTTTTTCATCTTGCATGACTGAAACTTTATACCCACTGAACAGCAACTCCCCATTTCCCCTTCCTCCCATCCCCTGGCAACCATTGTTCTACTTTGTGCTTTTATTAATTTGACTACTTTACAGACTTCATATAAGTGGAATCATACAGTATTTGTCCTGTGACTGGCTTATTTCACTTAACATAATGTTCTCAAGTTTCATCCATGTTACAGCATATGACAGGATTTTGTTCTTTTTTATGGCTAAATAATATTTCATTGTGTGTATACCAAATTTTCTTTATCTATTTATTCGTCTATAGCCAATTTAGTAGTTTTCACATCCTGGCTATAGTGAACAATGTGAAAAGAATATGAGAGCCGAGATATCTCTTTGAGACCCTGATTTCAATTATTTTGGATAAATAAATACCAAGAAGTAGGATTGCTGGATCATATGGGAGCGTTTTGTTTGTTTTTTGTTTTTGTTTTTAAATATACCTTTATTGATTTCAGAGAGAGGAAGGGAGAGGGAGAGAGAGAGATAGAAACATCAATGATGAGAGAGTCATTGATCGGCTGTCTCCTGCATGCCCCCGACTGGGGATTGAGCCTTCAACCTGGGCATGTGCCCTGACTGGGAATCGAACTGCAATTTTCTGGATCCTAGGTCAATGCTCAACTGCTGAGCCACACCTGACCAGGCTGTTTTGGTTGTTTTTGAGGAATCTCCATACTGTTTTCCATAGTAGCTGCACCATTTTACATTCCCACCAACAGTACAAAAGGATTCCAATTTCTCCACTCCTGGCCAATAATTATTTACAATTGGTTTTGTTTGTGTGTGTGTGTGTGTGTGTGATGTATGTATATAATGGCCATCCTAGTAGTCATGAGGTAATCTCATTGTGGTTTGATTTGCATTTCCCTGATGATTAGTGATGTTGAACATCTTTTCTTATACATATTAGTCTTTTGTATGACTTCTTTGGAGAAATGTCTTTTGAAGTCCTTAGCCCATTTTTTAATCAAGTTTTTAGTTTTTTGCTATTGAGTTGTATTTTAGAGATGAACCCTTATCAGATATATGGTTTGCAGATATTTTCTTCCATTACATTGGTTGCCTTTTCACTGTGTTGATTGTGCAGAACTTTTTAGTTTGATGTAGCCCCACTTGTTTATTTTTGCTTTTGTTGCCTGTGCTTTTGGTGTCTTATCCAAGAAAGTATTGCCAAGACCAGTGTCATGAAGCTTTTCCCCTATGTGCCACTTCCTTCTGGCCTCTATATTGTACTAAAAGAAATTTACTGTCATTGTGTCCCTTCAGGTACTGTGTTGTTTCTCTACAGCTGCTTTTAACAGTTTTTCTTTGTTTTCAGTTTTTCAGAAATTTGATTATGCCTGGGCATCAGTGTCTTTGCATTTACCCTGTTTGGGGTTCACTAAGATTTTGGAACGTGTAGGTTCGTGTTTCATTAGATTTGGGAAGTTCCCAACTGTCTTCAGATGTCCCTTCGCCATAGCCTTCTTTATCCTCTTCTGGAAACCAGGGGACTTGCATGTTCGTCTCTTGTACTGTTCCTGAAGGGCATTTTTTTTGGCTTGTTTGAAAGTCTGTTTTCCCTCTTGTTCACATTTTATAGTTTCTATTGATTTATCTTCAAGTTCACTGCCTTTTTTTCCTTCTGTTATCTCCTGTTGACCCCATCTAGTAGATTATTTATTTTGGTTATTATATTTTTCAGTTCTAAAATTTTTATCTGCTTCTTTATATTTTTTATTTTTTCTGAGATTTTTAGTTTTCCCATTTGGCTCAAGAGGGTTTATAATTGCGTCTTGGAGCATTTGTGTGCTTGCTCTTTAAAATCATTGTTTGATAAATTCCAGCAGCTATGCTATCTCAGTCATGGTACCTATTGATTGTCTTTTCTCATTTAAGTTAGATTTTCCTGGTTCCTAATATGATGCATAACTTTGGATTGCTATGAGTAGTATGTGTATTTTGCGTGTTATGTTATGAGAATATATTTTCTATTTAAGTCTTCTTTTAAAGCAGCTGGTCATGCTTTTTAGATTCAGAATATGCATCCTGACCCATTTTTATTGGCTACGTCTTGAATGTCAATTTAGTTTTCAAAGCGATTGCAGTGCAAATCTGGCCTGCCTCACTTGTGTGCTACCCAAAGGTTAATTTGAAACCTGGAAATGTTCTATACCATAGATCCGTTATCAGAACGTTTACTGTGTTGATTCTCATTGGTTTTATATCTGGGCCACTTGGGGGTGTGCCCAGAACTTCACAAACAAGTTTAAGGAATTCCTTTCTTTAGCTCTCTCCCTTCTCTTATCCTCATCTCCTCTCTAGTTTGGGAGGGAGTTGGAGCTGCTCTTTGCTCTACTCTTTAGTACAGGGTAGGAATAGTTGACAAGGCTCTATCCACACAGTGACTGGTGTGGAGGGAGAGGGGCGCTACTTCTTTCATGTTTGCCTGGAGTTGGAAAGGTACCGTTAAGAGTTCTATTACTCAGAGCCACACCCTTGCTAGTCTTTTGGCTGGAGAAAATGGGTTTTCACTGAGACTTGCTTTATTTATTTATTTATTTGTTTGTTTGTTTGTTTGTTTATTTATTTAGAGGGTCTGTGCCACTTGCATATGTAGGAGTCAAACAAACAAACAAGAAAAACAAAAACCGACATACACAGGTCATTTCTCAAGTTCCATGGTCCCTAGCCAGTTGCCTCTTCTTTCAGAGGCTTCTGATAATTGCTTTATGTGTTTTGTCCACAGGTTGGTTGTTGTAATCTTGATGAAGGATGGGGCTGAATATGCTTACTCCATCTCGTCCAGAACTGGAAGTTTCCCTAAGGATTTAAATATCATTTCTTTAAAGTTTTCTTCTGCTTCTAGCAGTTTCTTAGTTTCCTCTTAATTTGGTTTCCTTTTTTTTTCTTCTGTATTTTCATATTGGAGGCTTTCTCCACATGTAAATTTATTATTTATATTTAATGGTGAAGCACCAAAAATCTGATTACAGACCCTTATGTATCTATGGGCCTTGATGACTAGCAGTTTTAAGGGCAGTCTGTGGCAAGCTAGCTTTTTTATTGAATGCAACTATTAAAGTGTAACCTTTAAGGTTAAAAAACACAATTCATACAAATATAAATTAACAAGTATCAAAGATTTTACTACTCAGATGTTATGACTAATTCAAAGAGCAGTTGAGAAACTAACATATATACATTATATATATATAAATATATATTTTTTCAACTGGTTAAAGAAGAGAAAGTTGGAGAGACACTCAATGGCCTCAAAACCATATAGCCATGCTATGAACTGCTTATGGAGGCCAAGTGGAAAAGAGCTGAGAGTGGCCCATGGAAGATGGTCAACAAGGAAAGAGGGACCACCTCAGTTGTGCAACCCCAAGGAACCGAATTCTGCCAACAAAAAGAATGAGATTGAAAGAGGATTTCCCCCCAAAGCCTCTTGTTAAGAACAGAGTGTCACTGACAACTTGATATCAGCCTTATGATACTCTTAGAAGAGAGCCCCTCTATTCCTCACAAGACTTCTGACCTACAGAACTGCCTGCTAGTGAGTAGGTGTTGTTTTAAGATGCTAAGCTTGTGGTAAGTTGTTATGCAGTAATAGAAAACTAACACAATACCAAAAAAATTGGTAAGTGTAGGTAAATCTACACAAGCATCTGTGTAAAAATAATAGTATTATCTATTGGGGGGGTCTTTAAAAAACAAAAATACAATTCTGAGCAAAAGCATATAAATTGAAAGAGGGCTTACCATAGTTAAAGTATTCTAAGATCTTTGTATTTCAGGGACAGGGATTTATAAGTGTGGTGTTCCTTCTAAAATATGATCCCCCTCCTGCTTGGGCAAATGGCTATTCAGTCAGAGACCATACTTGCCTGTATCGCATACAAGTAGGTGTGGCCATATGATAAATTATCACCAATGTAATGTGAATTGGAGTCATGTTTGTACCTGTCACCTTATTTGCTTAAAAGGAAATTGCTCATCCTGGACATCTCATCCTCCTTTCTCATATTTGGAACATGGACAGTATAGAGACTTAGCTTTGACTGTACAAATTCAGATGGCAGGAGATGGTGTAGCCACAAAATGGAATCATCTGGGTCCCTGAATGGACTAAGTAGAGCAGAGCCATAGTGCTATCCTGACTATATCTTGGGACTATTACATGAGGCAGAAATTTGCATTAACCCTTTGTATTTTTAGATGTCTTTCTTAGAGTAGCTTAACCTTAACTAAATCAGTCCCTGGAATTGTGGGGCATTTGGCTTAGCAAACTTTAAGGCTTAGCAGTGAGGCAGTGGATCTTATGTTGTTTGGGGTACAGAAGTAGTTGGCTTTTCTAGCCTGTGAGGCTCAAATTTCTGGACTCTCTATCCTCTTCCATCTCTCCTTGCAAATTGGCATATTCTTGCCTTAGCTCATCTTTTTCTTATAATACCTTGCTAAAAGCAGCAAGAGCAGCCAGCACATATTCCCTATTGCTTTTAGTAATGTATTGTAAGAAATAGTATGAAATAAAACTATGACTCAGAAACTTTCCCTAAAGCATCCTCAAAGAAAGAAAGGCAATCCTTTGACAAATATCAAATTAAGGATGTTGCCTTCCAACCTAAACCTATTGTTCAGATAGCCTCAAAGCCACTGTCATTAAGAGAAAGAGGGAGAGAGGGAGCCAAGAAATCGGGGAAAAGTCTGGTTTAAAAACTTTGTTCAGAAAAGCAAAAAATAAAACAAAAGAAAAATATTTGATGTGGTTACTAACATGTAAACAAATAGGAAATAAAACCAAAGCCTACTAAGGTGTTTTGAGAATTTTACTGCCAAAGAGTCAATAAGTAACGTCTTGTGAAAGGCTTTGGTGGTTTAATCCTTAGAGCAACTTTCAGGCTTCCAAACCTACTATAACAAAGAAGTGGGCTATTAAAACAGTATACTCCCCCATTTTGACTTTACCATACCTACATTCTCTCCAAAATCAGATATGACTACAGAAGATTATGAACAGTGAAGAACCTCTAGAAGACAAAGGCAGAGACTGTAGATGATAAAGGAATTTTTCTAAGATATCAGAACCAATGTGTAAACAAAGAACTCTCTTTTAATATGAGGCCAAAAGGTTCTCTGTAATTCCTGGGCAGCACAATTGTTTTCCTGTCCGTGGGCCAGTGACAACTATGTATTTTCCATTTTTTTTTTGTCTTTCATCCTTCCTTTCTTTATCTATAACGGGTGGGGAACCTTTTTTCTGCCAGGGGCCATTTATTTAGATATTTATAACATCATTTGAGGGCCAAACAAAATTATCAACTTAAAAATTAGCCAGCTATATTTAGTCAAGTATTTAATTAACTCACCCCTAATGTGGTGGCTGGAACTGCTTCTCTTTGGTGAGGCCTTGGCAGGGCTAGACCAAATGATCTCATGGGCCATATATGGCCCGCAGGCCGCATGTTCCCCACCCCTGATCTAAAAGGGCTTTCATCATTATATGTTAGGGTTCAGGTTTATATAACTTGACTATTAATATATTACTCCCAGGATTATGAGCAGACTCATTTGAAATGAATGGGGAGAATTTGGACCCTGGACTAGATGGGATCTTGAATTATGTTCCAAAGAGAGGCATTAAAATCTTTTCTATGGGAAAAAAGTAGACACAGTTATTTTGATGACGAGATTTCTAGTGTGACCCCCAAAATCTTTTCTCCTTTCTCTTTAGGTACTTGGTCTTACCAGCAAGAGACTATATTTCCAAGTCAGAGTTGCAGGAATATATTGTCTTGTTACTAATTTCTTGATATTGGACAGAAGTGCTATGTGCAGCTTCTGCTTCATTGGCTTAAAAGAAAATTGCTTGCACTGGATTTTCTCTTTCCCTTTCCTGTGCACTGTAAATGTGGCAACAATCTGCCTTTGACTGTGCAGATGAGGACAGCATACTTAGCAGATGGCAATTCAGTGATATGGAGGCAGGCTAAGGCTGTGAGTGATCTCATGGAGCAAAACCACCAGACTAACCTGGACTGCTTGCTTCAGGACTGTTCAGTGAAAAAGAAAGAAATTTTTCATTGAGCCACTGTATCTTTGAGTGTCTTAGCCTTTTCCTTAATTCAGAAAGCTCAGATAGTGTCTTACTTTCGATTTTGTTATGAACACATGATAAAATCTCAAGGGTAACCACTAAAAGAATAGATAGACTGTATAATTTCTAGTATAAAATCTTAATCCTCCTATTTTGCTAAAAAGGACAAGGAAGTAGTGGAAGCCATAGAAAGGCAGGACAGTTAGCACAAGGTAAGATTATGGAAACAAGCCCAGAAATGTTAAATAATCTCAATAAATGTAATGAACTAAACTCACCAATTTTGAATTTAATTCTTTTGTTATCAGAAACATTGTGTGAAAAATATATATATTTAGTCTTTTGTACTAGTACACAGAATTTCCATTTTAGTGCTATTAGTTTATTCCTATGGATTTGAGTTATAGTCTGGTGTCACTTCCTTTCAGCTTGGAAAACTTTCTTTACTATTTTTTTGCAAGGCAGGTATTCCAGCAATTAATTCTCTTAGTATTTATTTATCTGGGAATGATTTGATTTGATTTTGCCCTGCCTCTGGCTACTTAATTTTCCTTTTGACACACTCTAGAACAGGTATCTAAGAAGCTGTAGGGTATACAAGTCCAGATATGAAGTCAGTGTACTGTCCATTTGGGGACCATGACCTCTCAGAGTCTGCCTTCCATGGTAGTAGCATTCTCGGTTTATTATTGTTCAGGGTCGGGCATGAATTTTGACAAAAGCCTAATTTTGGTCTTGGACATTTGGAGTAATGTGACTCTTATGAGAGCCTCTGAAACTAATTCAGTTGTAGTTAGAGTTTGGGGCTGCACACAACAGAAATTGTTCCTTACTTAGTCAATAAAAGAAAACTTATGGAGCCCCGATCAGGTACCTCAGTTGGTTAGAGCATTGTCCCGATACGCCAAGGTTGCAGGCTAGATCCCTGGTCAGGGTACATACAAGAACCAACCAGTGAATGCATGAATAAGTGGAACAACAAATCAATGTTTCTCTCTTCCTCCATCCCTCCCTCCATTCCTCTTTCTCTAAAAGTAAATTTTAAAAAATATTTTTAAAAATTTATGGATATATACTTACTTGTTCACAGAATCAGAGTAAGAGTTAAGTAGCTAGACTTGTAGAAGTATAGGAACTAAGACACCTATGGAGATATTAGAAACAGGATATCTTGGGCTATCTTTTTTGTTATTTCCAAGATATCAATAGCCATACCACTGGAGGATTCAGTTACAACTACCTTTTGTCCTTGTACCTCAGACCAGGCTAGACTAACAGACAAGCCACCTTCCCTATATCACCCCGACTTTACTGTGCATGCTGCCATCTTCCCGTTTGTCCAGTCCCTTCCCCTAGTAATTTGCAGGGAATGGACTGGTGGTTCCCAGTGGAGCATGAAGTTGCAGCTTCCTGGTGAAGCTGCCCAGACCACCGTGCCTAAAATGTCTGGCTTTCCCTTTGCTTTCTTCCTATTATTAATATTAATAACTAGCTAATTGCAATGGTAACAGTAGCATCTGCCAATCTTTCCTTAGCTTTAAGCACCAACTTAATTTTTCCTTATTTTTATATTTTCCTTGTTCAGTTTAGTTGGAATTGGGAAGAAGGGAAGCAGACACTGTTTATAATCTGAATTTTTGTCCCTTTAGCCTCTTTCTTTGCAATATCTGATACACTATATTTGTGCTCAGTACATAGGAGCTTTTACTATTATCCATCCAGTGGAGGTGCAAATGAGCACTAAAAGTACCTGAAGATGGCCAGTTAAGTGTTCTAGTATGGTTAGTGAGAAGTAAAATATAGCACAGTGTCCTTATCACTTACAGAATAACTCATCTGTGAAAAGATTGTATCAGAGAATATTCAAGAATTGCAATTATGAAGGAAGCATTCCTTGACAACATTTCTGGAGCATAACTGAGTAATATATATTTTCTAAGCTAGAGCTCCCCTAGACTCAAAGTAAAATATCTGACTAAAAGAGCCACAATTTCCTTCTCAAAGTGGATGAGTCATTAAGCAGCTCTACATAAAAGCTAGTTAGAAGCAGAATTCTAGGGAACCAAATTAGTGTGGTATATATTATGAAGAGATCCTATGTAAGACTTTAGATAAGTAGATCTTCTGAGGAACAGTTACTACAAAAAAATTTCAGTGATTTATTTTAGGGTGTCAGATAACCACAGCAGTGTACGTTTTATCACACGAGAGAAACACTTACCAATAATCTTCAAACTGGGGTAGGCTACCTCTTACAGATGTGAAAACTTTGTAGGGAATAAAAAAATATGGATCATTTCAAAGCGATAAATTTCCAAATTCTCCACTTCCAGCTCTTTCCAAAAATTAATTTGAGTGAGAATTTTCCTGGGTTCATAACAGCTGTTCTCTCACTTTACAAAATAAAGGCACACACATAAATAGTACACATTTTGAGTTTCAATGATTAATCAAGTTACTACATCCCACAGGGAATTTCTCTGTCTTCTCCATTTATGTTATGGGTGAAAGTGTTTTAGGAATATGGTACTTTGGCCCATGTTGGGAAGTTTTGAATGCAGACATATGGTAGAATGGGGTAGTAGAACTAATAATTTTCATATAAGGACTGTGCCTCTTCAGTGCCCCAGCTATTATCAATGAATATGTGTGCATAAGGAGAGTACTTTAAGAGCAAAAGCAAGGAAAACAATAAGAAATACCGAATGCTAAAAGCAGCTATTTCATACACTTAAGCATAAAAAATTATTTCTAGCTATTCTCATTACTTGTTCCCAGGACAATTCATTAGCTGGAAAGAAAAGCTTCTTTGAAAAGCCAAAGCAGTAAAGTTTATTGGTGCTGGCTTTTTAAAATGTAACTGAAAATTATTTTGGTGCTACCAAATTTTTTAAGACACTTAGATAAAACTTACTGATGAGACTTTTACCTAATTTCTTCAGATTTGGTGATATTAGACACCATTCTATTTTCTGTCTCTATGAATTTCACTACTATGAGGACTTCATACAGTATTTATTTTTGTGTGACTGGATTATCTCACTTTACATATATTAAGGTTCATCCGTGTTGTAATATGTGTCAGCATTTCCTTTCTAAGGTTGAATAACATTACATTATGAGTGTGTACCACATTTTGTTTATTCATCTATCTGGCAATGGACACTTGGGTTACTTCTCCCTTTTGGCTGTTGGGAATAATATGTCTATGAACATAGGTATACAAATAATTGTTTGAGTCCCTGCTTTCAGTTCTTTCGGGTATAGATCTAGTAACTGAATTATTTTATCTGTTTCTATGCCAATATCATACTGATTTCTAAACATTTTATAGATTTTTGTTTCTCTGTAAAAGAAATATTTTCATCATTTATATTTCTAGATGTTTGTTGCTATTACAGAAAAAAGCTATTGATTTTATACATTTTATTAAATCTAATCACCTTACTAGATTCTTAATATTATTTACAATAGAATTTTATCATAGTTTCTTGGGATTTCTAGATAGCATGTATCACTTTCTGATACCTGATAATGGTTGAAATAATTTTTATATTTTATTTCAAATAATATCTGTTATTAGATTTTTAAAAATAATCTTTATCAAATTTAAGTATTTTCCTTATATTCCATCATAGATTTTTATTAAAGCACCTTGAGGACTGGTCACAAGTATACACGTGTTTCCATGTCCAAATGTTATTGACCGGTCATGAGATAACTTGTGTCTGCACTTACATTAATTTAAGTGATTTTAAACACCTTGCTAACCTGTCACGATGGAAAAATAACCTGCCACATGGGAGAGTTCTGGCTCAAACTTGCCAGTCAGCAAGGTGTTTAACAGTGGCTGCTGGGATTTTATCAAGTGCTTTAAAAATAATTTTTTAATCTTTTATCATTTTCAAATGCCTTTTAGCACTATTCCTTTGATTATGTAGTTTTTCTCCTGGTGATGAAATTGTGTTAATAGATTCCTTGATACAATATCACCCTTGTATTCTTGGAATGAAAACTTACTTGATAATTGAGTATTATTCTTTTGAAAAATTGCTGTGTCCTGTTTCATAATATTTTACTTAAAATTCATCATGGTAATCATTTTGCAATACATATATATGTCAAATTATTTTGCACACCTATGTATCAATTACTATCTCAGTAAAACTGGAAGAGCAAAAAAGAGCTACTTGATGGGAAAGCTTGAGAAATACTGTAGGGATTAATCATTTTGAAGAAAAATTCATTGGTGTTTTTATTTCAATATTTTTTTATTTTAAAAGGTCAAAATTTTTTAAATTAAAAAATTTTTGTAATAGGACAATCTCTTTAAAGAGGATTATTTTACCATAAACTTAAGGAAAAATAAAAGCTGCTTAGATTTCTTTGGGATCATAAACAGAGCCTCAAAAGATCATATATACTATCCTATAAGTAATGTATATATATTTCCCTAGTCTGTATTTAATTTGAAGTAAAGGTAGATTAGTTAGGTTATAACTTTTTGTAGTTTAATTACAATTTTTGGACATTTTCTGAAAGATGTTAAAACTCCATCAATGTAAGAGGGGGAAATAGCAATATTTTTTAGTCATTTCCCCATATCTATAAATCTATACGTATTGTTGCCTTATAAAATTCAAGATATCCTTTAGATACAATAGTGACTGTATTTGATGTCATACAAATGCAAATGACAGGTGTGGAGAAGTAATGAGATGGGAGGGCAGCGTCCTGACTACCGTAATGTTCCTACTGGAGCTGTAGTCATTGGACTGACCATGGTAAATTGCTTCCTAGCAATAGGAGCCTAGATCAATTAGTGGCTGATATGCACGTGGAACTCAGACATTATCTTGAGAAACCAAGAGAAAACTGTTATATATTCATTTTTAAAGACACCTAGTTCTTTCCAATGTAAAGTCATATACATACCTCGTGCAGCTGTAGAATAGGCACAAATCTAATTGATCACTAAGATATATCAGTTTTATTTTCTAAATATCTACTCAGGGTGACAATCTCTTAATTTTCCTGCTTCTAGTGTCACCTTTTTTTCATTAATGCTCTGTGCTAACACTTGTAGTGATTCTTTCTAAAAGTAGTTGGACTACTTAAAAATTTGAGTTGTTTCAGCCACATACTATTTTAAATCTTTTTTTCAGCAGCAAAATGAGTTTATTTGGGAATAACAGAATGGCAATTTGGGACAAGCCAGCTATGGTGAACCATAGGCAAGCCTGAAGAGACAAAGGGAAAGTTAGCTTCTGTTGGGTTTTAGGAGGAAATACAGGTGGGGAGCAAGGTTGTTCTGAACAAAAGTTCATTGGAAAAGAACAGGAGTTCCAGGCTATGTCAGTTTTTAATTGGCTGCAAAGAGTGGTTAATACATTGTTGCTGGGCAGGGAGCGGCCATCCTTCCTTTTCTTTCTTTCTTGCTTTTTCTAAGCGGGGGGGGGGGGGGGGGGGGGGGGGGGGGGGGGGGGGGGGGGGGGGTGGAGAAGAGAGAGAGAAACATTGATGTGAGAGAGACACATCGACTGGTTGCCTCCTGCACAAGCCCCAACCGGGGTTGGGGATTGAACCTGCAACCCAGGTATGTGCCCTTAACCAGAAATCGTACCTGGGACCCTCCTGTGTGCAACCATCGCTCTAAGCACTTAGCCACACCGGCCAGGGCCTGCCTTTTCTTAAAAGCAAGAGATGAATTTCTTTGTGAAAAATGTCCTTCGTTATCAAAATAATTCTTTTCTCTTTCTGCTTGCTTTGTAGGCCGCAGCTAGTGGTGTGTGCATGAGAGATCCCTCTCCAGGGCTTTCCAACTCTGTTACTATTTAAAATCTTTAGCAGGGCACACAAGGTGCTTCAGAATCTGCTCCCTGGTTACTTTCAGATCCTCATCTCCTTTCCCACTTTCCATCTCCCCACATCATGTGTCCACAATGAACAGATTATTTTTATATAGTTTTAAAACATTTACATACAGTAAGTTATATTCACTCTTTTTTATGTAGATTTCTATAAATTTTGACAAATGTATACAATTAACCACAACAGTAAAAGAGATACAGAAAAGTTACATCATCACCAAAAATTACTCCATGCTGTCCCCTTTGTAGTCAACCACTATCCCTTTCCTTATCTCAATCTCTGGTGACCTCTGATCTGTGTTTTGTCCCTGTAGCTTCACCTTTTAGATTCATATAATATATTGTCTTTTGAGTCTGGTTTCTTTCACTTAGCATAATGGATTTAAAACCCACTTACATTGTTTATATATCACTAGTTCTGAACTATTTATATTTCCTCTAAGCAAGACTGTCTCTGTCTGTAACCTCTCAGGTCCTTATTACTGAGCATTCTCTATTTCTGGAATGCCATATTAGCCTATTGAACATCCACTTGTTTGTGAAAATTCAACTTATCTTTAATTTCTTCATCAACACAACATGACCATTCTGGGCACAGCTAGGCATTGTCTTTTCTATATTACTTACTGCAGTGCATTGCGGTAAGCAGACTATGGCCTGTAGGCTACATCCAACAGGCCAAATCCTGCAACCCCTGCCTTCTTGTGTTTGAACACCTGGAACTAAGAATGGTTTTACATATTTTTTTATTTTAGAAAAATTTATACTTTTTTTTTTTAATTGGCTTTACATTTTTAAAGAATTGTTAAGAAAGGAAGAAAGGAATGGAGGGAGGAAGAGAATCTGTGACAGAAACAGCATGTAGCCCACAGAACCTAAAATAATTACGAATTGCTCTTACAGAAAAAAATTTGTCATCTCCTAATCTATTTGGCTATGAAACCTTTGGATCCCTAGCTTCCATCTACATCAGAGTTCAGTTAGAAACCAAGTTTGGTTTGGGAACACAGGCTGTGTGTGTGTGTGTGTGTGTGTGTTTTGTTTGTTTGTTTGTTTGTTTGTTTGTTTAGGGGAATGGTTAGAAGGGTGAGAGGAACATGGAAGATTTCATTAACCAGGGACTAGAAACCAACACTCCTAATTGCCTTATAAGACCCGGGAGGCTTTGCAGCTGCCTGAAACAAAAAAAGAATTGTGCCTGTCTAATTCCTACCTTCTAATCTCACGTGAGTGCCTTCAAATGGCAGAATCTAACCAGAACCAATTTGGCAGTGGACTTTGGAAAATGTTTTCAAGGTATTAGTCTCAGTAGTTCAAGGGAGAACACAAAAGTGTGAATGTACAGATGACTGTCAATGAAAAATACCTGGCACACTGGCATGATGTCTTGGACACAGTAGGTTCTTGGAAAAGGTTTATTGAATTGAACTGAATGAACATTTTGAGCATTTAGTGTGCTAGACACTTAATAGAATGCCTAGTTACTAAAACCATTTCTTGCCTTCAACTAGTTTACAATCTACTTACTGCTTGTAAGCCAATCTAGTGAGAGGGGATGAAGTGTAAATAAACTATTGCCTCAAGGCATAATGTAATAGATGGTGAATAGAGATTACTTGGCAAGTGCTGGAAGAAGGCAGAGAAAAGAATAAATTCAGCTTGGAGGATGGAAAGGGGATGGCTTGTTGGAG